>NW_010104774.1:4576-6090 GCF_000699245.1 Pterocles gutturalis | reverse complement strand
CCCTGGGGGGAGCGCTGCCGCGGGGAGCCCGTGTGCCAGACGCTGCGGGGTGCTCGCAGTGAGGGTCCGGCGTGCCGGGGACTGCAGGTCCCGCTCCTCTCCTGCCGAGACCCGCAGGTGAAGTGGAGATGCCGGAGGGTCGCCAAGCCCTCGCGGTTGATGAACGCGGAGTTTTCCAAATGCAGAAACTTGGGGCTCACGCAGGAGACAGAAGGACTCGAAACAAAGAGTCTTTGAGGCCACCTAATGCAGTATGGATCCAGGAGGACAAATCGAATTTACAGCGTAGCTTAGATTGGGAGATATGCTTGCAGAGCCAATTTGTTTCATTTTATAGGCTTTAAAGATTTTAAGTCAGGGGTTGAAAGATTCTAAGTCAGGGTTCCCTGTATGGTTTGAATTAGGTTTGAATAGCAGTGTTCTGGAAAGCTGGATCTGGAGGGGCTTTCACTCAGGGCGTTTGTCATCGAGTTGGGGCCATCCAGCACTTCTGCTGTCTTGTGCTGCCCGGCCGCGCGACTCCAGCACCAGCATCTTCCTCCTGGGCTGGCAGGAATCCCGTTCACCCTTTCTCCATCGCCAGGAGCCACCGTGGCTCCCAGCCCGGGAGCCCTGGGATGCGTTTGTGCCCTGCGAGCCAAGAGCAGCACGAAGGGATAAGCCCCTGGCTCCCACTGCTGAGCTCAGCTGCCAGAAAAGTTCCCCGGGAAGTAGCACAATCTTTGTTTGGTCATTAAAGCAGAAAAAGAGAGAGGGAATCTTAGGAAATGCTTGAAACGATTAGGTGATCTTAACTCTAAGGAGCTAAACAAATGCAAAGCAATTCTCCCCCCAGCCCCTCGTGCTGCTGTAGAATGTAATCTCATTTCTAAACACACAATTACGGAAAATAAAAAGAAAAGAAAAGAATAATTAATTTCTGCTTCCTCATGCAAATCCTCTGACCAATCATTTAGGGATCAGGGGCAATTCAGCTTCTTGTGCAAATTCCAAACTGAAGGTCTGAAAAAAGCAAGTGAATGGATTTACTTTTCTAAGAAGCAGAATTAACAAAGGTTCCATTTTCCATGGTTATGTGCCTGGCCAGACAGCCCTTGCTGACAAGCTCTCAAAAAACATGTGTTGGCCTGTTGAAAAGGCCCCAGTGTTGACTGACAGACAATTGAAGTGACAAATTGTTTCATTGTCCTTGGCAGAGAGAGCTCTGCATTAGATAATTACGGCGAGGAGGGAAGCGGCAGGTCACAGGTCAGAAGACACGTCTGACCCTGTTTCTGAAAGCCCTGAAAGGAGCCCGCGCCCGGGGACCAGCGTGACGCTCCCGGCGGGTTCTTTCCGTTGTGATGATTAAGAGCTAACGAAGATGCAGCGGGGACGGGCTGGCTCCCTGCTCGCCCCGGTCCTGGCTCCCAGGGAGCGGGTGCTGGGGTGTGGTGCCAGCGCGGTGCCACGTCCCGGTGTGCGGTGCCCGAGGATGAGCCGTCCTGAGGCGCTGCTGCACCAGCTCCGGTGCC
>NW_010104774.1:4192-4454 GCF_000699245.1 Pterocles gutturalis | reverse complement strand
AGCACAGCTCGGGGTGTGCTTTGGGGTTGGCAGGGGTGCAACGGTGAGGATCCCATGGGAGAGCAGAAAGCAAAGTGCAAACGGCTGAAACAGGCTGAGGAACGTGGTCCTGGGCTGCGCGGTCTCACCCCGACTGCACCAGACCGTCTCACACCGGACAAATGTGAGCATCTCAGCAGGTCCGTGTTTTGAGGTGGCAGCTAATGCAGGATGTCCATCCCCGAATCCCGTGCCAGGCAGGTCTGGCTCGAGCACTGGGGCC
>NW_010104774.1:0-4156 GCF_000699245.1 Pterocles gutturalis | reverse complement strand
CGGGACCGACCCGTGCTCGCTGGGGGCTGGTTTTTGCTGGCTGCAACAGAGTACAGCTAATAATTATTGAAGCCTCTCTTCCACCATAGAAATAAAATATGGCATGGAATCACAGCACAGCTACTCCATTGAGAGCACTGCTCGACTGAGTAATACCAATAATTCAAAACAGATGAGCCAAAGGCTCGAACACTATAGACTCAGTATCCCGATCTGCCCTGACCCCTGGAACACGCTGAAAGTTACCTTGAGACTCGCCAGAGCTCTTTGTAACTTCTGTGAGGGTTATTTATTGCAAAGTCATAAATATTTGTTATGGATTTTCTCCATCAATCTACAAAATGAATTGGGTTAGAAAAAATTTATGTGCTCGGATGTTGGGCATGTGTTTCTCAGGCAGGGGAGAAGAAGCAGGATCTCCATTGTGCAGAGGAGGGACTGCTGCGGGACTCTGGCTCTGCTGCCTGCCTTCATTCCCTTCTGCAAACGGTTTAAAATGCACAGCACCGTTGAGAAGGGCGGGAAGAGGTTCTTCTTTAAATCTCTCTTAAAATCTTCCATAAAATTACTTATGGGGGAAGGAAAAGTCCATTTCCCTCTCCTCCCTCCGGATGCCCTGCCAGCCCATTAAAAACCTGAAATCCAGGGCTGTTGTGCCTCAGGAAATCAACCTCAAGCACATCTCCCTGAGCAGCCGGCCCCAGCCCTGGCTGGGTGCAGAAGGGATGGAGGGGGAGCGCTCAGCCTCTTCCCACCCGGAGACACCGCTGCCCTGGGGTGAAGCCACCACATTTTCCCACCCCTTAGAGAAAGGACGAGGGAGCGGGGCTGTTCCTGCCCTGCAGGCGCTTTTCTGGTGAATTTAAAAGTTTTTATTTGGGGAAAATGCTTAAGGAAGACTTTAACTTCAAGGATGCTCCGGAGTTCCTCTGGTGCAGGAGAATTTAGGCGCTGGTGGACGTTGCCCCCGGGTCGCGGAGCAGGGTCACGGGGGAAGCGGGGCAGGTCCCCGGGGAAGCCGGGTGTCCCTGTGGCGACTCACACCCGGGCGGTGTGTCCTGCTCTTCCATGTCTGTCTGTCCAGCCGCCCGAAAGCTCTTGAAAAGGTTTGCATGAATGAGCTGATCTCGCTTTGTTTCTGCTCCCGTGGCTTGCCCTTTAGCCTTTGGCCTTTTCCCAGCTCCGTGGCCAGGGGAGCGAGGGTCCGGCCACAGATCACTGCACAGCTGGCCAGATGTTCTCGCAGAACCACAATGAGCTGTGGTGAGAGCTTGCAGCTCCTCCTGCTCCCCGGCCCAAGGCACCAGCATGCTGGTAAAACGCCAAACACGGCATTTTCTCCCACCGGAAGGATGACCTCAGCGTGGGGCCTGTGCGTGGAGAGGTGGATGCTGCTTCCCCCCGCAGCCTTGGCCAGGACGTGTCGCGTTGGGTTGCCCGGGTGAGCTGTGCCGAGGCCGGCCGGGGCTGTGCCGGTGCTGGGGAGCTGAGCACGTCCTGGCGCGGGTAAACGCCTGCTCCCCATCGCCTTCTCTTCTCTCGCCCGTATCCCTGGGAAGAAGCAGCCTCCTCTCCCATTTCTGCCCATTGCACAGCTACTGGGGCTCTGTCCCGTGCAGCCGATGGCACGTTCCCGGCTCGCAGGTGAGGTGCAGCTGAGCTGGGAGTGCTGGAGCTGGGTGTGTGTCCAGCAGCACCCGGAGTGCGGTGACAGCCCGGGCTCCACGTGCAGACCCGGGTCTGTGCGCGGCTGCTTGCTCGTGCACATGCACACGGCTGCCCACGGGCTGGACGATGCTGCACGAACCGGGGCTGGAGCTGACGATCCTGTGCTGAGTAACCTGGTAGTGGAAAAAGCTGACAGAGGGAGCGTGACAGCAGGAGCTATTTGCTCAATCAATGATTTACCAGATGTGTACACTGTACTAAAGCCTTGTAAACATACTTTAATGGCTAGCTGTAAATCCAGGCAGTAGCAGTGCCAGCTTCATCTCCATCGGACGTGTTTTAGGAACAGCGGCGCGAGGGCTCTGAATCACTTTGTTATAGGCTCTGTCAGCTCTGCAATTGTGCGTGTAAATCACAGAACCGATGTCCTTGGGTCAAAATTATTTGAATGTCAGGAAAGGTTTTATGACCAGCAGCTTTTCATTTTCTGGGTTCCCCTGCAGTTTCTTGTCTTCCACAAACGGCATCTCCAGAACGTCGGGTTTCCGTCCCAGTGCCCCCAGTGCGTGGCGGTGTTTTCACTGGCTATGCTGGAAGTCTCTTTTGTTAATCACTGAAGCAAAGCGTCTTTAGTGAGAAGTGCGGAGTGTACACAAAGAGGAACTTGCCAAATTACTAATAAGCAGAAACTCCATCCATCTTAATGAGACAGGGTTAAGAAAATAGCAACCTACAATATACACAATGGAGCCTTTCCATGCTGTTTATTTATTCACGTTAGAAAGTAGTTCAGAACTCCATCCCTGGTGCTGCTCGGACATGGTCGCGTGGTTTCCAAACCACGGGCTGCTTATGCTCTTGCAAATCGTTAAGCATGAGATAAATAAATAAGTGAATGGATGGCTCAAAAAATTATTAGAGGGAAGATAAATGTCTGTCCTCCAAACAAATGAAACAACAGCACAACAAAATGCTGGTTCCAGGCTCTCTTCGCTGCAGGGCGAGTCACGTTTGCCCCAGGCAGCAGATGAAGAGAGCGCACTGCTGGTGGCCGGGCTGGAAACCGTCCCGGCGGGCTGGGGAAGGGATGCTGCGTGGTGCTGGCCGTGCGGTGCTGGCACAGGCACCAACACCCCTGGGTGCTGCCGCGCCACCAGCGCCAGGCTTTGCTCTGGACACCGGCACCGGAGCTGCCGGCACTTTGTTGCGCAGCACAGAGGAGGGCTGGGAGGAAGCAGAGAGGGGCTTTCCTTTGGGGAAAGTCAGGGGAAAATTACAAGCTGGTTTATTTTCTGGTTTTTGTTATGGAGGGTCCAAAGAACTCGCAGAAGCCCCAGCCAACAGCCTGTCTTTCCTTCGAGGCCGAGAGACCTGGCGAGCTCTCAGAGCCCTGGATAATTCCCCTATTCGCCCGGTGACCGGTGCGGGATGGTGGGGCTGCTCCTGGGCTGAGCCCCCATCGCACCGGCCCGGCGGTGTGATTTACAGCTCCCCGGCGGCTCGCGGCACTTCCCCAGGTTACTCTGGCAACACAGAGGGGGTTTGCACCCCCGCCGAGGTGCCGGCACACCTGTGCTCCCCAGCCACATTCTTCTTTTGTTGGGTAAGAAATTACTTGCAGCGCATTTCACGCAAGAAGCTCAGCTGCTGGCTATTTTATTGAACGCCGGCGCTCGCTGTATGTTATTCAGGCAAACTTTATATGTGCTACAGACCCTTGCCGCAGCCTGCACCTGGTCCAAGGCAAAGCGGAGCCTCATGGAGAAGAATGTGCTGTAATGCAGCAAGTTATTACAGGATAAATATTTATAAGCCCCTGTAAATATTTGCCATGGGTTCCCTCCTGGGACTAGGGGCAGATGGTCAGTTTCAGCAGTGCTGAAGGCATTAGCCGTTGTAGTTCTTTATATGTTATCTCAGCTAGTAAACCCTTTGCTGGTTGTGTTTAGTTACAGCATTTAATGGTGCTAATTTCACACTAACAGGAGACATCAGCTGGAGTTGTTGCGTGCCTTGATCCCAGCCCCGCTCCGGGCTGGCTCCTGGTGTCAGCATCCTCCGTGGCCCCGGAGGTGCCGGCACCGGGCTGGGGCGGCAGAGGGGTCACCACAGCTGCAAAACCTCCCCATCACGGGGCGAGGGAGCGTTCCTGGCTGCACTGGTGTTATTGGAACCTCGGAGCTCTCCGCTGGGAAAACCAGAAAACAAACACGGCAAAACTAACATCCTCCTGGGCAGGCTGGCCCCGGCGGGCTGTCAGCTCCTGGCTGGCCCAGGGGGTGAATAATCTATAGCAAATATTCCCTGGGGGTGTCCCGGAGCTCTCCTGCTGCAGGGGTGGTGCAGGAGCTGCAGGGTGGGATCCATGGGGGTGGGCTGCCTCCGCCGGCGCTTTCCGTCCCTCCTGGGGTGGGACACGGGCACCGAGGGGCAGCGTGAGCCCCGGCGCAGGGCAGCTGTTGGGGTTTTGTGTCGTCCCCTCGGGGCA
>NW_010104773.1:0-12575 GCF_000699245.1 Pterocles gutturalis | reverse complement strand
CCGAGCCAAGGGCTAACCCACCACAGTGAGGAACAGAAAATGTCTTGAGTCTGTTTAAGCACTACTCAGCAATAACAAAAACTTCCCTGTATTATCAACACTTTTCATCACAAATCCAAAATATAGCACAGTACAAGCTACTACAAAGAAAATTAACTGTATCCCAGCCCAAATCAATATACATATATAAGTGATTTTTGTATGATCACATGAAAACTGGTGTATTTTTATCCAGAGGTTTTCCTAGTTGTGCTAGGACCAGTATTTTGGCTCACAGCTTAACTACTGTCAACAAGAACATGGTAAAAAAAGGGTCAGATCCTCAATCCATTTAAACTGGTATAGGGCCATAGAAATTACAGTTATACCAGCTTTGATAAGTGGTTAGTATAAGCAGTAACTGTCACCATTTATTCTAGACAAACTATGTAAAATAAACAACAGACTTCATTTTAGATAATTATAATATGCTAGAAAATCAAAGAGATGAAATCAGGTGAAATCAAGTAATGTAAATAATTCTCTTCCAAGTAAAATAGGTTTTTTGTTAGTGAAAACAAAATATGCAAATCAGACACACTGCAAAGGGAACAAAACAAATTGAAAAACATATTAACACAAGAAAATACATGTCCAGAATTTACAGATTTTAGGCTGTATTTGTGAAGTATGGTCTAAGCTAATAAAAGGAATACCAAGGTGTGGTAGTTTTACCCTGACTGGCAGCAAAAGTCAACACCTCTTGCTCACTGTCCCCCTCTCCTCTCCTGGACATGCGGGGAGAGAATTAAAGGGAAAAGAGACTCGTGGGTTGAGAGGAAAACCCTCAGAAAAACCCTCAGGTCTTACACTTTCTTACTGGATCTGAACCAAACAGCTATCTATCTGCTAATGGGAGCATTCCATTTCTAGTCATGTTATTAGCCCCAGAAAGGCCTCTCCAGTTCTGTGCACAGGTGCCCCAACTGAGGATCCCCACTTTCTGTTGAGTGTTTAGCTCAGAGAGAGACATACTCACTTAAGGAATTCATCATTGTCTGAGAAAATGTATCCCTAAAGACAAGTGGACAACCTGAAATAATTTTTATTTCCTAGAAAATCTCCAGGATAAAAGTAAAATTACCTTTTTATGCTCAAAGGAGAAGTTTAGGAAGGTGAAAGGGATTTAAAAAACCAAATAATTATGCACCTTATAGCTACATGTACTCTCATTTGAATTGAATGTAATCAGTTTCATTCTGGTAGCAAACTTTCAAAATCAGCTAATTCCCAAGGATGATTGACATAACGCACAGTCTCAGTTCCAGGCCCTCAGATAAGAACCATTCTTTAACTTGGCTTTCCATAAACAGAATCATAACTTACCTGCCCTTCTCTCAATTTCTGTCATGGAAAAATACCCCCTTAGGAGCTTTCTGCTGCTTTCCATCCTGAGAAATGATTCTGATCATTGAACACAATTCAGAACTTCTGTGCTGTTTACCACAGCTTCAACGTCTGTTATATACAGCCGTCTTTGAAACAGCCCTAGCTCTTGTGTGGACTCAGCTAGGACTAATAGCTACTTAGCTACCAACAGTTCACTCACTGAATAGGATTGAAAGACGCTAACAGACTCAATATTTGACTGGGATTGGAAACAATCCTTTTAGATAGAATGAATAAAGAAGTTCTCTTTGCTTACTAGGAAGACAGTATCAATTTTCTGGAGTGGCATAAGTGGTGTGTTATACACTGAAATTCACATCTTATGCATTCACAGAACAGTATTTTATTTTATGCAAATATAACAGCAATACAAAATGGGGCAGAACTAGCCTTCAGTAGAAACCAGGTGTTGCAACCGTTTGGAGCAAGATTTATTCAGAGTACATGAATAAAAGCTATTTGAAATTTGAGAAGTACTGTGACAAGGACTCTGAAGCATAAACTTCTCAGTAGGTGAGACATGGGTACCCAGTTCCTAGCAAAGCAGTTCAGAAAGCCGCTCCCTGCCTGGTTTCATGCATCTGTAATGACAGCATCTAAATTTTTCACCATACCTAGTGCCTTGAGCCTTACTGCTGTGAATTCCCAGGAGTGCTGCCTTCAGATGTCCAGAGAAAACAAAGCAAAACAAACAAACAAGCAAACAAAAAACCCCAAAAAAACAGTACAGTGAGATAGCTGGGAGAGGAAGAGTCAAAGGCTCCAGAGGCTACCTTTACTGACTGTCTTACAGTGATATGAACACAGATGGCATAAATGATCTATTGACCAGGACCTACCTCCTGGGACAGGACTGCAACACCAGGTTATTATGCAAAAAGTGGTTACTACCTTTCACTGATGTTTTCATCTACAGGAGTTAGTTTGGTATCAAAGTCTGAGAAGAAACTGTAGGCTGTGAAGCAGTTTCACACAGGTTTTGAATAAGAAGTAAAGTGACTACATCAATTAAAAAGGCAAGATTTCAGACAACACCAATTTGGCAGTTTGGCTCAGACATCTTCCTTTTCCTCATTCCTTAAAACTTGCATGTGATCTTCTTCTTCACTATGTAGAGAACTTGCATGCTACTCCCATTCAGAGACGCTGGTTTAAATGCTTTTGTGTTGCTGATTTTGGTCAATTGTCTTAAAAGATAGACATCAGATTAATCTGAAACATCCTTGAGGTAGACGGATATTGCATATTATTCCATTGCCATTCTGACTATGTGGTGAGACCTTCTTTAAGTGTGAAGCTTGCATCCATTTAATTATACCATGATCCTTTAAAAAGTCTCACTAACTTCACAAAGAGACAGTATCTCCCACATTGAGCAACTTGTACAACCAAGGTAGCTATTTGCCATTCAGTTTAGAGACGTGAACAAACAGCCTTCAGTCCCTCCCTCATTTTGCACAAAAAGTATAATTGGTGACACTTTTAACAATCTCCAGTGTACCTTTTACAGCAGGAAAATATTCATCACAGAAATGAGATACATAAATATGTCACAATTTCATTATACCTAAAAACTGTAGAGAAAGGACAGTCCTGTTCTAACATAGACACGCTAACAATAATTATCAAGTCAATTCCTTTATTAGTTATCCGGGACTTCTTCCATGTAATTATTGTCTTTCTTGTTTTTTGAAGAACACTATAATGCAACACTCTCTGTCAACTCTGTAAGCTCGTTAGACAGTAGCTGTTATTTCTCAGAATACAAAGGTTTACACTGCACTAATTTAATTATTTACACCCAAAAATGTATATAGGTGACAACGTAGCACTAGAAATCCTGAGTCCCTCACTTTTAATTCCAAAAGCAATACTTTCCAGAATGTATCTTATTTTACCCCGGTAGTACCTAGAGGCTGTGATGTGGTTTTTGTCTTTGTGTCAGAAGCAAAAGGACTCTAGAGGGGCATATTTTTGTCAGAGTTAACTTATTGCCTGTTCAGCAGCAGAATTCACATCTCTCCCTGCTCCATACATGAGGCCTCTTATTGTGTGGCTAAGGAAATGGCACAGGGCTGCATATGTTATATCTTCAAAGACCTTGCTTGTATTAGTCTCTAAATAAAAAAAGATAAATCTAAAATATATATTTTTAAAAAATACTCCAAAAGGCATTGCACTTCTGCAGTTTTGTATGCTCCATGTAAGGTTGCCACAGCAAGGTAGTGAATTTTCAGGAAAGTTAATCCTGCAGCACCTTACAAAAAAGAACAGAGTCCCAAAAAAAGTTTAAAAGATCTTTATCTGCTTAGCAAGAGGCAGACAGCAGTCTGAAAGTGCAATCCAGCTCTCTGAAGCAAAGATCATGAGGGGAGGAATTAGATTCACAGTGAAAAATTTCTGTAAAGTACAGTGTTCTGCTTACACCCCCTTCCCACCCACAGAAGAGGGAAATTTTGACAGAAACAACAAGGAAACAAATGAGATTTCTACAGCTAAACCCAGGTCCGCCTAATCTATTAATTTCTTCAGGGGAGGGTTATAAAAAATCCTGTTCTATCTTCTATCAGGCCCGAAACAATTAATGTTTCTGACCAGTGTAATTTAAAGTCTTTCTACGACAGATTTTGCCATGCAGTGAGACAATTCCCAGTATCTAAAATGGGGAGTGCTATAAGAAATAAGTGACAACCTTTAAGCTTACAGAGACTGCAGAAGGAACTCAGGAGACGACACTGTGCTCTGGTCCTAGGCCCAGCAGTGGCTTTGTTGGGCCATAATGGAAAAATCTTCCTTTTCTCCTTTATTTGACACAATGTATCACTAGCTTCCTTCAGATCTTAATGAATCAGTCCAGGTAACGGTGTAAGAATGGAAGGGTGAATGTTCAGGAAGAATATTATTAAAAAACCTTGTGGAGATGAATGGTGTCCCAAAGAATAACCATTATGAGTCCGCTTGTCTGGAGGCAGAGAGCGAAGGGTAAGGAGTGATCCCATTGTGTGAATTTCTTGTGTTCAGGTATAGTCACAGATGTATGGTGTCAAACTCTGTTTTTTTACTATATTAATAGAAAATCCAAATCCCTAAATAGGGAATTGAAAGACAGAATTTCCTTGTGCAGAAACATACTGAAAAAATCATGTCTGCCATAGAATAGAAATGTTAACGTGAGTTCAGCCATATTCGAATAGATATTTCATCTCCAAGATCGAGGGAATTTTTATCACTAACTGAGCACACAGACTTTTCAGAAGCAAGATTAATAACACAGTGAATATCAGCATAAAAAATTACTCCAGCTTTAATATGTGAATCATTTTTGGAGCTACAAAGCTAAAACTGCAAGAAATTCTATCTGTGATGTTGGTCTCATTCTTTAGCATTTTAGCAGTGCCATTCAGTCAACTTCTACAACTGCTTAAGTTCAAAATGACTTCTCATTGACTTCTCAGATAAATCACGTAAATTTCATAGCTAATCCTAGAATGTTATTTAATAGGTGTTCTAAATATTCAAATTTATTTTTTTCCAGAACACAGGAAAAAACATTATCGTCTCATTTTCTCCATGTTGTAGTCTTTAGATAATAACTGAATATAAATTTTTGGGTTTTCCCTTTTTCCCCTTGTACAACAGCTGTGCTTTTTGCCTCACTATAACCTTTGGGATTTGATTATAGCACAAAAACAACAGGCCTCCTAATGTGTTGCTGTGTTGTTTTAATATACTAACTGAAACAGAAATTGAATAACATGTATTCATTTAAAAAACACACATCAAAGTAATCTATTCAAATCATTATTTTATATGTTAATCTAAAGCTGGAGGAAAAGAGAAGATGGGGGAGGGGGGAACTGAAATTTTAAAGATGTGTTGTCCATCTAAGATTAACATTCAGAAGGTGAAATGATTGACAAAGATTTAGGTTGCGTACTGAGGAAAAGGGTTTATAGATCAGGACGATACAGTATTTTGTGATTCCAGAAAAGCTCAGATCTGAAAAGGATTTATATTTTTTTTTAAATTTACATATTAATTGAATAAGTGCTTCAATACACTGAATAACTATTTCAAGTAATTTGAATTTAGCACTGAGATGTCAATAAATAGTATTTTTAATTTTCATTATAAAAGTCCTTTCTCTGTTTCTTTCCATCTGTTGGAGAAATTATTAATGTCATTGTGGTTAAAAACATGTTAAAAACCTTATCATGGTGTGAAGTATATTTGTACTCCAGTATCAATTTTAACAGAAACTTTCTGTAATTTATAACCTTGAAAAACATCTAATAGCTATTACCTGGGCTTCATCTCATTTTTCTAGTAGTGCTTTAATTTAATGTTTTCTTGGTCTACAATGAAATTAATGTTATTCCTACACCCCACATGTCTTGGCAAAAAATAAATAAATAAATAAATAACATCCTTTTGCTATCATTTTGATGGAGTTGCTTTCTCTAAGGACTCAATAACAAGGTGCTTTAAATTGTTTTATTGAAATTGCATAGCAGGAGAGGTCATATTTCTATTTTGAAATGCTCAGGAAGTAAAAATTAGATATTATTTTTCATTAAAACACAGGTGTGGAATTGGCTGAATTCTAACATACATACATATAGGAGAGAGGTTTAGATTGGTGCACTGCCTAATAGTGTCATATTGAAATAAATACAATCATTAAAATATGCCAACCTTATTTCTACTGTATATAAACACAGAGTTACTAATGGGAATTCATATTTTAAATAAAAAAGCCCTTCTTGAAATATCTCTAGTTGCTGCTTGACAATTTTCTTTAGGTGAAAATTTTTTAGAAGGAACAACAATCTGAATGACTAAGGGAGTAACGATGCTTATCTTCTACAAAAGCAAGGTTTCACATAAAAGGGCTTCTAAAATAAAACTTATACAGGCTGGATGAAAAAATTCGCGCCTGTTTTGTGGACACCCAACAACCATTACTGATGCTGTCAAAGCCTATGAACTGTTGTAGCTCTATTTGTCATGTACATATCCTTATGTACAGTAAGTTAACTAACATTGCAAACTAACTTTGCAGAGGAGGTGGATATTATAGATGAAACACTGCATGTGCACATCAACTGTGACGAAAAATTGAAATGGTGAAAAATACTTGCTTATGGACTTTGGGCTGTTTATTGCACTGGACAAGAGTTATCCAGATGCATGGACAGCTTTGTGATTTGTATGGCAACACTGTCATCCAGTTACATTTTAAGGTTTAGAAAGATCCTTATTAAGTGATTAAACCAAGCATGAGTCTGGATTTTAGGGCATCAAACATGTCACACCTGTAGGTGGTTAATTCCAGCTGCTGAGCAACTTTTCAGGAATGTTATAAGGCAGAAATTAAAGAAATCATTCTAAAATGAAAATCAGCCACAGGCTAAATAATGCTCTAATGTGATAAAGTGTATTTTGGAGAAGATTTCATGACTAAAGACAGCAGCTTCATCTGTGCAGGTAAGCTAAAAAGGGCTAGGGCCTAGGCTCTACAGCTCAACTGACTGTCCTTCTTCTTATAGTGTGGATTAAGTACGATGTACTCATTTTGGCCTGAGACAAAGGAGTATTTTCTCAAAAAACATTGAGGCATCATCTGGGGCTTAGCATGAACTAGTAACTATTCCCCAGTAGACCAGCCTCTTCCAAGGAATAAGGGAGTTTAACAGGATAGACTTGACAAGACTATGCCAGTTGGCTTCAGGATAAAAGGATGGACCCTGGCACTCCCTAGTTTACAGACATAAATGTAGTCACAGGGTTACAGCTGCCTCTAGACTGCATTTACTTCTCTTCTGCTGTCAATAACCCCTAGACTTGGGAGGAGAAAGTTTGTAACCAAATGCAATTGAAACCTGTGTATATATCTTCATGTTTTGCATCTACTTCTTACCTGTCTCTTGTTAATCTAACTTCTTTATATTTATTTTTCCAAAGTAATCTCTTACCACTCTGTCATCACCTGCTATTTTAACATTCTTATCTATTTTCCTATTCTTATGCCTTTTTTAATTTCTCAGTACATTTTATAATATTATTGGAGCATACGGATCATTGAAGCATATCAGAACACTAACTCTGAAAGGACAGGCTAACGTACTGGTAAAATAAAATTTTTACAGAGCCAAAACCATAATGTGCTTTACACACCTGGTATTCTAGGTGATCTAGGTGTTCCTGCTCCGGCAGGGGGATTGGACTAGATGATCTTTCGGGGTCCCTTCCAATCTCTAACACTCTGTGATTCTGTGATATTCTTTACATATTCTGTGAAATTAGCCAATTTTGGAGACTGACTCGTTAGATGATTTTTTTTTCTTTTACGAATTTCTCAAGAACATTTTCAATTCCTCACACACACACACTTTCCTTACTTTTGTAACTATCTGCATACATCATCTTCATCAGGTACCCATCATTCAGAATTCCTGTAATCACATCATTAATAGTTTTATATCACTGGAATTTGGATTAAAATATACATCAGTTACATTGAGTCCAGGAGTTCACGTTCTATACCAAGTTTTTAATATATAAATAATCTATGGTTTTTAGAGTAGAAAATTACATTTTTGATTTGGATATATTCAGTTCAATAAATAATTGAAAAATCAGAGTAGAATGCTTTTAAGTACTGCATTTGCACTTTGATATTTAATACACAGAAAAGATAGAATTACACGTTTGCCTAGGAAAGCAATTAACACATTGCTGGATATCTTTGAAGGAATATTTCAGAAGGCATATAACTATTAATACTCTGCATGACTTTTTCACACTATATCCTAGCTATTTGAGCATTTTGTTTTTCCAAAGTCTGGGGCCTAGAATAGGGATCCATTTTTCTTTACCAGTCATAGTCATTGTTATTCTCTTGTTCTTGAAGGAGATACTCCAAATTTACATGATTTAAACTAAGAAGATAAGCTAGACTTACAAGTCATAATTTCTTATAACATCACAGTTTCCTTGATTTATTTCAGTATTTTGAGATTAATCTATTTCTTCCATGAGGATGAATTTTTTTCTCCCACATTACTAAAAGCCAAGGTGGAAAACACCGTACTTTGTCCGTGCTCACTTCATCATTGGCTACTTCAGTAGTTGGCACAGACTTGATAGTCAGTTTCTATTATCTGCTGCACACCTCTCTGCTCCACATGCTTCTGCCACTGAAGAAGGAGCAGAGGGAGGTGACATCTATGGTAGCTGTTACTACTCTTAACCATTAATACTATAACCATCATTTCTCTAGACTTCTTACTTGACTTATTTAGAAAATACTATATCTGGAAGCATAGTCTTTTGTTTTTAGTTACTTGTCCCCTGTCTTGACAATTTACTTCCACATGGACTTGTTTTCACATACATCGGACATTATTTCTAATACTACACAGCTTAGTGATTTTACAGCACCACAACATTGTACACTGCAACTGATTTCACCCACTATAAGCCAATTTATGCAACATTTTTTGCTGGTGTCACTCAAATGTGTCTTTTTGGTGGGCTGGTTCAAAGCCTCTAAAACTTGTAGAGGACAGTGAACATTACAAAGTTGCAACTTGAGCAGAGCATCCTGTTTAGAAGGTATGGAAGGGATCATGAAAATTGCTGTAGAGAGAACAAGTCAAGAGATTGCAAGCTTCTTACAAGAAGAAGGACAAAATAAAATGAAATAACAGAGTATGAAGAGAATTCCATGTCCTGTAGTCCCATAACAAAATTCAATGCTGTAAATATTTTAATTTCATATTTATGTTTGAATATAAACTTGAAGAATCCCTTTTAAGATGCTGAATAATTTCTAGTTAATGTTCTCCAGGTTCATTTGTACCACTAATTTCAGTAAGAAGTTGTTTGACAAAAAGCTGCAATATTGAGCCTCTGACCTTAGTATAGAACTATAATTAAATTAGTTCACCTTATTTACAGCAAACCCATGGTAAAAGTTTGGCTCTTGTCCTGTCACATATAAGCAATTAGTAACACCAGTGTAATTTTTTTCCTTTTTTTTTTTTTTTTTTTTTTTTTACTGGTCTGAGATACAATACAGTAAACAAAGATCAGACTACACCAAGATATTGGGTGCTTTGCAGAACACCTTGTATTCAAGGAGTTAGTGACCTTGAACAGGCAATGTGTTCTCTATTAAATCTTGTACATAGGGATTGAGAAACTTCTGTTATTTACAGAATTTGTAACTATAATATCTTGGAAAGGTAAGCTTTATATGGATGAAGGGGTGGGATACTGTGATTCTGACTGGGAGACAATTGTACCTTGTGCTATGTTGTGTTCTGTCCAGCATGGCTTTCAGGCTGCCTTGTGCTGCACAAATCCTTGTCTGCAGAGTGAGCTCAGCCAGCTAGCTGAAATGGAGGAGTCCGAAAGCAGCTTCTGCTTGTTACTGGCATTTACACCACTTGTGTGTCCTTGACTTTACTTAGTAGTGCAGCAAGAAGTTTTCATGTGAACATCATTTTTGTTTGACAGTAGAAATGATTGATAGAGTTGTTTTCTGGTAAGAAAACCATGTAATAGCTCAAATAACTAAGAAGGCAGAACTTCATTCCATGGATGGGTTTGCCACAGGAAGGTCCATCCAGGGTCCATCTTATGTTGCATGAAAGCAGGGTTCCTGACATTTGAAGGGATGTAAGATTTACTTGTTACCTATATTACTCTTTTTGCTCTACATTTTTGCAATTTTTTCATTAATGCATTCGTTGTTGGGTTTTTCTTATTGAGATCTGGAAAGAACCCTCATCATATCTCTCCATCACCTCCTCACCCACCACTCTGGTGCAGAACAACCTTCAAATAAATAAGTTCATGTGTGCAAAAGAGTTTGACATACTGGAAGTGAGGTAAATACAATATAACATGAATGCTGTTGTTACTACTTTTTTTTGATAATAAGGAAAAAGAAGAGTAAAGAATTATTTAAATCAAGTACTTCTAAAGTTCATTGCTGCCTTTTTTTTTTTTTTTTTTTATTTCCACTCAGACACTTCTGTACAGGGTAAAATATTTGTCTGTCAAATATTCCCACTCAAATATTTTCGCTGAGTTTTCTCATACTTGCACTGCTAGCCCTAGTACTCCTTCTAAATCAATTTTTTTTTATTATGTCTTTTAAAATTTTCATTTCATATTTGCAGCTAACAGGCATTAACAAGAATGTGTGTATCAAATGAAACAACTCATTACAACAAATGAGTAGACAGCAGACAGAACTTGCAGTGACAAGTAGTGAAAAAAGCAATACAATGCATAACAGAAAAGTTTCTGAACTGGCCAAAGGAATTGGTGGAAATCAACAGCTTCCTCTTCAAAATAGTTAAAAATATTACTTAGCTCCTTCATGCAATTACACTGTAGAAACTATAATACCATAAAACTTACATGACAAGATCAATTAGTGTTAATAGTCATGGGAAATAGCTAACATCCTGAAGAAAAAGGGTTTGTTTTCTCTCAAACTTACTAAATATTTTCTCAGTTTAACAGTCAGCAAAGCTGGAGATAACTCAACTCAGTAAGAGCTAAATTTATATCAAGATTCACAGTTTGGAAGCTCTGTTTCCAGTGAGATAATTTGGTAACATTCAAAAAAAAAAACCCCTCAAGCCTTGATAATCAGGTAAAAACTCAGCTGACAATGTTTAGGCCTGAACATGTTAATAGTGGAAATAAACTGGGATAGAGATAGTCTTCCCAATGACACAGAACATCAGACAAGAAAATGGAGATCAAGTAAAACCTGATGTCATGCTCCTTGAAAGATATTTGTGGCATAATGGGAGATCTGTCTAGAAACAGACAGCTCTGGATATAACAAGATAATGTAAAATAAATAAATAAATAAATAAATAAAAAAGCCCCAGCCCCCCAGCCTCCATCTAATACATGGAACATATCACAGAAAAAAAAATTATTTCTGTGAAATGCTGACAGACTTGACAGCAGTATTTCCTGAAAAAAATATCAGTCAGATCTACATGGTTGCATTAGCAAAGCTTAGACCTGGAACTAAGTTCTTTCTGGCCTTCAGTGTGTCTCATTTACCATGGTATTTACAGCATGATATAGAAATATGGAAGTCCTTGAATAAACAGGAGACAAAGGAGCTCCTTTGGGCATTTCAGAGTTCTGAAATAGTGGCAGTATGAAAAGAATTTTTTTCACTTGTCAATCCTTATCTTTGTGCTATTGAATCATCTAACTTGCTACCAGGCTTTAAATAACTAAGGAGTATATCATGTCAATGAATCAACCCAATAAAATAACTTTTCTGTGTTATTTTAAGTGAACATACTGAGTTATAAGTTTCTAAAGAAGAATTCTCTTTATACAGTGGGTAAGGAAGGAAATCACAGGTTTGCACTGTCTAAAACATTATGCATTTATTGACAAAATTGTGTCACTACAGGCTCAATACTGTACCTGTCAAAAACATTCATATAAAAACTGAGAGAACTAGTTACAAGCTAGAAGTTTGTAAGTAATATCTTTGTTGTATCTCAAGACAAAGATTTTATCTTTGTAAAATTAAATTTATGGATCACCACACTTTGTCAATAAATTAGAGTTCTTGAATAGTGGCTCTAAAGTCTCTAAATATATGAAGGATTCGTTGTTCCAGACACAGTATATCTAAGCACACTGTTGAACCCGCCTGAGTAAAGAGTTCTTAATCCTATCCTTAATTTTACTAAGTCCGTGAATATACTGGCTGCTTTGCATGACTTCACAAAATAGAGGGCCATTAATACCAGTTCAACCAGCAGCCCGAATGTGCTTGCTACTTAGTGATACTGCATTACCATTGCCATTACTGCAGCTTCTGAATCACTTCTGCACTGGCAGAAAATCAATGAAGTTGAGATGTCCAAGGCTAGTCTATATACTAGAAATATGATCTAAAACACAGCTGAGCTGAAAGTTATCTGCTTTGTTTGTATCCAACCCCATGCTTCACGACAGGCTCCAAGCAAGCCTAGGCAAAGGAGTCCTTTAACATGCCCAAAGCCCAGCTCCTTCTGTGTTGGCTGCCTGTGATGGGTTTCTCCACCCCTTATTCCATAACATTCACATCATGCTCAGATCCCACTATT
>NW_010104772.1:0-5333 GCF_000699245.1 Pterocles gutturalis | reverse complement strand
TGACCTAAAAAATCTTCTTACAAAGTTAAAATTTAATTAACTGTTTTTTGGGAAGCTTAGCTTAAAATAACTGGCCCATGTTTACACATGGTAAACCTTTACATTTCAAGTTCTTACTAAAGGATTACAGTGAAAAAACATAAGTAGCTTTTTAAATTTTGGGCAACAATTTCCTTATTCCTATTACTGTTTTCAGAAGTAACTGAAATATTTTTATTGAAAGGGAAGGAAAGAAGGAAGGAAAGCAGAGATATATAAGTGGGAAAGAGAGAGAGAAGGAAAGAAGGATGGAGAGAGAAGGAAAGAAGAATGGAAAGAGAAAGAATGAAAGAACAAAAGAATGAAAGAATGAAAGAACAAAAAGGCTTTGAGGGAAATTATGGCATCTGCAATTTATGTCTGACAAAGAACTGGAGTTTCTCAGGCAATTGAAACCAGAAGTTCATACTGATGAGAAAGAACCTGAAGTACAGCTATTATCATTAGCTTTGCCTAAATGAAAAAAATGAAAAATTAGAATTTTTAATCAAAGGCTCTTAAACAATTTCGGTTCTGGGAGGCAACAAAATTGAAAAAGATAAAGAAAAATCCCCTAAAGCTGGAAACCCAAACAAAAATTAGTGGGTTTTCCCTCAGTGCTTAGTTTCCAGTATTCCCACTGGAGTTAGGGAAAGCTTCAGGTACTCATCATCTCTTACAAGCCAGCATTTTTGTTTAGGTGCCTATTTTCAAGCAGAAGACTGCTGTTGTTTTTTTTTTTTTCTAGTAAACAAGCCTTAATCCTTACATAGTTGTCCTCTCAATTAGTGTGATTCACAGGCATATCTGCTTTTTTACTGTAAAGAGATTGGTAGATTCAACAGAACCAAGCTGTACTTCCAGTCATCTAGTAACCACTGAAAACAAGACCTTCAGAGGTCCTCTACTCCATTCCCTGCCTCAAGGCAGCAGCACCTACACCTAGACCATCTCCAACAGATGAACTTGCTGCTTTATGCTAATGGCATTTTAAAGAAAGTGGGAAAGTGGTCCCAATAAACAAACAGGAAATAAGAAAAGTGTTTACTCTTTTGCACAGTAGTTTTGATAATCATGTTACTTGTGCTGACTACCATTTCTCTACTATGCCATTAATTAGATACTAGAACTACTTTCAGGAGTAATACAAACAGGATTTGGACAAATCTGGGAGAGTCCTTTACTGATCACACGTACACACATTCAAAATCTAAAAGCTAATTATTCCCTTGTTCAGCTGCCCAATTGTGGGTTCAGATAACTCTCCTCCACTTACATCAGCATCTAAACATCCCAATCTTGCAGAATCAAAAACTTCCCCTAATTTGCCTGCTTGAAAATCCACATCTCCACTAAGCACTTAGTTTTTGGCTGTTACTCTTTAGTAAAGAACCACCCCGATGTGTTACTGGAAACTGCCCAAATGCCATTTTAGCTGGTAGAAAGATATTTTCAGACCAGGGTCTCAAAGAGTGATTGAGGCTTGATGGAACTTTTTCTTCCTTTCTATCTCAGTATTGAAAATCAAATATAATCATTATCTATCCTTCCACCTTCACAGCTCCCTGCCTTGGGCTTCTCACATGGCACCATGTAACTTCATAACTCCCATAAATCAGGTAATCCTGTGTATTCAGTCCTAGAGGTGCCACAGACTCATTTTTTAACACAACAAGATTTATTGGGTGATTTTTCATGCCTTCTGGCACCCCAAGACAGTGGATATTTATATTTTTCCTCCCAACTTATCTCTAACATTTCAAAGCAATGACTGTGTATCACAGTTTGTGTTCCAAAAGTATCACCTCATGACCAATTCCCTACCCATTGATACGCACAGGAGGTAAGAGTTCTCCATTTTTTTCCATGGCTGACTGTGCTGCAGGTTTTTACAATGAAAGAACAGTTGTATCTTGAATGGTGTGTTTTGCACTGTTGTTTTGAAAGACCTTGTAATGTACCGGTATAATGGATGTCCTCATCTTGGTGTTTGTAGAAACTGGCAAGCTACAGGTGGTATATTATTCCCTGAATGACAATCTGTTACCAAATCTTGCCACCAAATTTTAAAGAGACTATTAAGAAGATAAATAAATTATCCGTAAATAGGCTCCTATAGGGAGTTTCTCTCTTAATACTAAAGTGTCCTGATACTCCAATGACTGAAGATAGAATGATTATCACCTTTGCCAGGAAAACACCAAGTAAGTATGCATTGGTTATAAATACTTGTATATTCAGAGCTCTTTAATATGTGAAACAAAGCCCCATCTGAGCCTCTCACTACACAATATTTGAGAAATAAGGCCTGGATTGAATAAAACACAGAAAAAACCCTGTATCTTAAATGGAGTTCAACTGAAGCATGATGGTCAGTGCCTGAGAGCTCATTAAAGGTGCAGAGACAGCTTTGATTGGCATTGTATTTTAACAGTAAAGGCAGAATTGCCACAATTAGTGTTGGGGTTGAGATTATGATTCTGAAAAAAGCTGAAGTGCTCCTTCAAGATCCACAGAACTAGGATGAAGGTTGATGCTCAGAAGAAAACAGTTTATGCTTTGTGCTTGTGTCAGGGGAGGTCTCCCAGACAAGTTCTGGGTTAGGACTGAGTTGGAGTCAGGGTCACAGAAATCTGCTAATTTTATAACTTGATGTTCAAATCAATTGTAGTAGAGCAAGAAGCATATGATCTGTTAATATTTCTGTTGTCATTAACTGTGCCTGGATAATGATTAACGTTAGTAAGGGCTCCAATTACTATTTGCAAAATGTAGATTATAAATTATTACTTTTACTACATGATCCTAAAAAAAGAGGATCTCATGAAAAGGACTTGGGCCAAAAGGGAAGAGTATTTCTTTTGCTATTTGCTGCTGCTAGCTCTAAAGCTGGAGTTTGATTAGTGCCACACACACCAGGAACTGACTTTTTCATTGTTATTGCTGTATGAAACTGCTGAAGAACTAGGATGACAATCGATGTAAAATGGAAAAACAGTTATGTTTGATTTTGGCCAGGGGAGAGGTGTCTCAACTACTATTAAGGATTATGGTTAACATTAGGAGAAAGGGTGGCAAAAACGAATTACAGATAGCAGTGGCTGAAGTGCACAGTTTATTTAGCTATCTTGCCAAATTCTCAGGTTAGACAGTGAAGTTGTCCCAGCTCACAATTATCCAGGAGTCACTTTCATTCTTGGAAAAGAGTGTTAATGGTAGACGTGAGGAACTCCAGTACCAAGTAATAAAATCAACATGTGCTGGACCTCTGCCCTCATGTGAACTAACTCTGCTTGGCCGCTGTTACCTATCTGGGAACAGAACAGAAACAATTTCACAATTTTCTCATCAGTCCTCAACTAGATCTGTGTGCAGTATCAACATCAATAACAGTATCAAGCAACTTCTCTAATAGTTCACATAAAACCAAAGTCCTCTTTCATGTAAAAGAAAAAAATCCACACCCAGCCTTAACTAGATATGGCCTGCACATGGCCCAACACAGCCATGAGCCATCCACTGTCTTCTCAGCCTCATGCCTAATCATAAACTTGAGGAGGGATCTATGTTTGAGGCTCCTTTGCAGACCTTCCTGGAAGGGTCCCTTCAAGGCCACTGGTGGCATGGTCTCCAAGTTGGCCTGGAGCACAGGCAGCTTAAACTGCAGCCTGCTGACTCTTGGCACAGCATGAATTAGTGACAGATTGTAAAAAATCTACAAGAGCAAGAAAGCATGCCAGACTTGCACACTCCACATGCTCAAATAAAGTAAGCTGCAACTCCTTTCCGTTACTAACCTACATCCAACCCTATCTTTAACATCACATTATGACAAAAAACTATACCCAACAAGCACACAAGTGGAAAGACTCTGTGGGTCCCAGCCCTCACCCTCACTGCAGAATCCAAAACTTAAGCAAATATAACAAACCTTAACACTATCCACAACCCTACAGATACTGCTGTACCAGCAGCACCCACCTAGCTCTTCAAACAACAAGGACAAGATCTGAGGATCAAGGAGTAAAACTATCAACTCAGGCCTTAGTCTCAGTCTCAACCCTAATTCAAACTATAACCTTCAGTCTAATCCTTCTTGTCCCTTTCTCATCCCAGTTTTGTCCTAGGCTTGATGATATAGAAATTTGAACACTAAGTCTATCACTTCAGCCTTTCCCATCCACAACAATAGATCAAGAAGAAATTACTCATTAATCTTATGTCATAAATCAATTTCAATTCAATTGTCACAGAAAGCCCCAATACTTGAGCGAGTTCTTGGCCTGGTTAAACTAATATCAATAAATCAATGTATTTCACATGCTGAATTTTGAAGAGTAGAAGTAAAAGCAAACTTTTATGCCCTGGGATTTTAATGAAGGGTAGATTAAGTCACTAATATCCATAAAAGTAAAGTGATCTGTTTCAAAAGTTTAAGACATTCTGCAGACAATATTTATTGTTCTGAATGCTCAGTTGTTTTCAGAACCTTTTGAGAAATACTAGATCTAGAGAAAAAAGGTAACTATACTGCTCTCAGAGATGTGAACATACTAAAGTTAGCACCCTGGAAAGGAAGAAAAATGAAACAACCTATAAACTGGAAAGATATTGGAGAGATGTGGAACACCTAGCAGGATTGCCTGAACCAGAGGACTGCAGTGAGAATTTATGATTCTAAAATTTACAGTAGATCAGTCTGAAGGAATTTTAACCATGTAGAGTGCTTCCTCTTGAAGCTACAGCAACTGTCAACATCTCTCAAGAGAGGGACAGCCCGTATTTTATGCCTATCAGTCCACAATTTCCTTCCTAATAAAGTTTTTTAAGTATTTATACATGAAATGATAAGAAAGAGTCTTAGGAAATACCTGGAAAAAAAACAGGTTAAGATTAGTATGGTGCATATTAATTTCACATGTCCTTATGGATATTAATTTAATAGAGTATTTAATAGATGATGGAGAATGTAATATAGATTATATGAATAGGTTGTGGCTTATGCTAACAGAGTGAGTACTTGAGAACTCTACATAATAGGATAGAAAACACTCTCTTTTTTAAAATTTCTGTCTATAGCAAGCACAGAATTATCTACTCAATTAGTGAATTAAAAAATAATTTAAAAGACCTTGCCGTATAGTTTCCAGTGTGAGTAATAATGACAAAATCTCAAAAGCCGACAAAGCATGTGGCTCAGCCCTGGCACCTATCTTGATGAAGAACTATGTGGTGTTACCTTAATGCCCTCTCAGAAATTAGATTATAAACTTAATCTAATAGTTTTTTAAAAAAGGGGGTGTGGTGGGTTAGCC
>NW_010104771.1:0-5699 GCF_000699245.1 Pterocles gutturalis | reverse complement strand
TATTTTTTTTTTTTTTAACCGTCTTTCTTATTCTGTCAGTGTTATGGGTTTGGGGACTTGACTTGTGATTTCACACACTTGGCATTGGCAGTACTCCTCCTGAACGATCTGCTCTCCCCACATCATATAGATGGACTGAGTGAAAACCAGTGACTTCTTAAAACTCTTTCAAGTTCTTCCTGAGTCTGCAAAGGCAAGCGGCAAGGGGATTAATCTTAGAGCTGGAGTGTTTCAGCTAGGGCAGCTCCCCACCCATCCTGCATGAAGGGACCAGAAGACTAATCCTATTCCCTTCCTCTTCTCTATATCAGCTGCCCTAGGGGCTTTTTAGAGTGCCTGGTCGCTTATCACGGCTTTCCTGCTTTCAGTCTAACGTGACTATGAGTATTGTTAATGGGAGAGATTGTGAGAACCGCTTGTGGTCCCAGGTCCCGGCGTGGTGGCTCTGCAGTATTTCAGCACGTGAAGTGGTTGTTTCCAATGGCAGGCTTCCTAGTCTGGTGGCATTTGTTAAAACAGGCATTTACTGGGAGATAACGGTAGGGACTATTAAAATCACAACTGAGTATTATATTATAAATTACATCAACTTTTGGAGTGCCAGACTTCCCAGAGACAGTTAATTCCTTCCTGACTAGGACCCTGTCTGTTCCGGAGTCTGCTGTGGTAGCTGATTTATTTTACGGGGGGATTTCATCAGAACCTCTGTCTTTAACCTGTACAGCCCTACATGACTTGGGTTATCCCTTTGCTTGAAATCTTCCTCTCTTCCTGAGTGTTAACATGGTAATAAAGGTCAAATGAAGCATTTGAGCCACCATATCCCTGTCTAGTTAGGAAAAGCTGATGGCAGTCCAGTTTTGGGGTGAGGGAAGGGTTGTGGGGGTGCTACAGTTGTGAAAGGACCTCAGAGCCTGTACAAGGACTTTCCTCGCTTGGCAACAGTGGGATGACGTGTGGATGGCACATGAGGCTAGAGCTCTCTAGATGTTTGGTGCCCAGAAGCAGCATTTCTCACAGGCATGCTTGGATCTCATGGGGATGGAGAACACAGACAGAGAGGGAAAGATGTGCTTATGAAAACCCAGCAGCTGTGTGCAAAGGTGGTGGGATATCAGATGCTCCTGGAGCCTCCCTGGCACAGTCCTGGGGAAGGGATCCTCAGCAGAAGTGGTGGCTGCATGTTTCAACCCATCCATAGGGTTCTCATGCAGCTGGAAGTTATGACCACCTTGTATTGTCTGACAAAGTTTCATTACCCTTTGTCCAGCCGGCCCTTTCCTTCTTTGAGGGAGGACAGTGTTTTCCAGTGCCTTTTCAATTACTCTTGCTCAGAACAACGAGCCTGGTCCTACGTGAGTGAGCTGTGGTTTCCTGGCTCCTGCTGGCTGGGCTATAAACCTAATTTGGCATCTGTTGACTTGGGAAGTGTTAGGGTCCAGTGTATAATTAATAGGACTTTCCCCCCAGGGTGCAAACTGAAGCTGATGTGCTGTAATTAGGAACACACACAGGCTCAGAGGGTGATTTGGGCATGAAGTTAATGAACTGTAAGTCCCCATAGCTGCAGAAGAATTTGAGCACAGTGACTCCAAAATCAGCTGCGGAGGAAGAGACAGGCAGGGGGGCACCATGCAAATCAGACCGCAAAATGGACTATAGGTAATGCGCAATCCCTTGCTTTCGGATTAGGTTCCTATTGCTGCCTGGAGCACTATGGGCAGTGTTGGAGGCCGTAAACTCTCTCATACTGCTCATTTCTGAGCTGTCTGAAATTAGTATTGTTGGAGAAGAGGTCTGCAGAGACCAGTGGGGAGAAGTGGGAACAGAAACAAATCTCTGATGGAGGTGACCTTGCGTTAGGGACCCACAGCAGCAGTAACACTGAGACTTTGAAGGTCACCTGCCTGCAGAGAAGAGATGGGACTGCCCTGGTTGTGCTGCCCCAGCCAGGTGCCACCACCATGAGGCTGAGCCCCGTGTCCACTAACCATCTTTCTGTGTCTCCTCAGCTGTCTGCGACCCACCGTGTCAGAACAAGGGCTCCTGCAGCCGCCCCCAGGTCTGTACCTGTCGCTCGGGTTTCCAGGGCTCCCGATGCGAAGAAGTCGTTCCTGAGCAGGAGTACCACCCGCCTGGTGCTGCTGCCGCCTTCCAGCCCTCCTCAAGCTCCCTCCGGAGAAGGACCAGCACAGCAGGACGGGATGCCTCCCTGCGAGGGGCTCAGGAACCCACTCCGCGGCGCATCCCGGCTGTGTAAGTCAGACCCGGTTCCCAGCAAGATGCTCCCCCAACTAACAACTAACACCACGCCTGGTCAGGCCACAGCCTCTGCTTTATGAGACTGGGCACCTCAGCTCCCAGTGGGGCTTGTCCCCGGACTGTCGGAGCTGACGGAAGGGTGTTGGGTCCTGCTTTCCCTCCAAGGGACTCGATTTGTCCCCAGCACTGTGTCATGGTCCCCAGGCACACGCAGGAATAGGACAGGCTAGTGGTGGTCCCATGGTGAAGGAGCACGATGAAGCTCAGCAGTTTGCCCTTGTCTGGTTGTTGAGCAGCCTTCATGGTAGCAGCAGGGTGGGCAGAGTCGGGGGGTTACATCTCTTTCCCAAGAGGATGTGTTCAGAGAGATATGCCCAGGTAGTACCCACAGAAGAGTACATAGGTCTGAGGTGTGCTGTTAAATGTTGGTAAGAGTGAAGTGATGATACTTGGAAGAGTCTCCCTGCAAACTCTAGACGTTACTGAGCCAGCTGTTCTGTACATCTGTGCCACTCTCCCGTGGTGTGGGCCATTTTGGTACCCAGGCGTGTGGCTGCATATTGGGTATGGAAGCATGGATGCAGCTGTTGGAGCTCATGGAGGTCCACGCAGGAGAGACTCTGTGATGTGTGTGTTAAGCTTGGGATGACAACTGTGGCATCGTCCAGTCCTTTTGGGTGAGGAAGAGCTTATGGCTTCAGCCCACCTGCCTTAGGTCGGTGCTGAGGTGCTCTTGTACCCAAGCTGCAACTGCTCCACCCTCTGTGTTCTGTGAAGTCTCCCTGGAGCTGTGGGTTTTCTGTTGAAGGAGGCAGTAAAGGTGAGAAAGGTACCTTTCCCTGACAAGCATCTCTGTCGTGCTGGCAGCTCAGTGGGCATGGAGAGATGGGAATGGTGCCTGCTTGCTATACAAAAACTCACATTTGTTCTTCTAAAAAATCACACTGCTTTTTTGTAATAGTCCATGTAAACAGGACCAAAGTGTTAGACTGCAGCACCCCTAAAGGCCCATGCTGTTCTTGCTGCTACTTACCCAGTTGCTGGGCCAGAAAGACTGGCTTTGTTGGTAGCCACCACAGCAGAGAATTTGCACATGGTTTCCAGCAGAAGTCCCTCAGTCAGTAGTTACGAAGACATTACAGCAAATTGCAGGTGCCTAACCAGGAGGTAACTTCAGTTTCTCCTTTTCTTCTCTGAGCTGTTTTGCCTTGCTCTGTCGGCGTCACTTAAAGCTGACTGAGGAGAGGGCAGGTTGTCTGTTTTTCTGTATTCCTGCAGGTTGTTTTTAAAGTGTCTGTTGCGCTTAAAGTAGCTGATGTCTTTCTGTCTCTTCTGAAGCAGAGGCAATGCATGGGGGAGGGACATTTCTAGACACTTACTCTTGCCCGTCTACAGTTTTGGAGGGGCCTAAATGACTGACAAGGAATTGACTGAAATGAAGTAGTTCACTGAAGTTGGCATATCTTGGTGCCCAAATGAAAGACTATCTGATGGGAACCAAACTCAGGCAAGACAGAGATGATGCTGGCAGGGAGAGGTGGCCAAGCCCCTGTCATTGGTGCCCCGAGAGACACTCGGTGTCCGAGTAAGCATGCAGCCCTCACGCATGCCTGCAATCCTGGTCATTGCTGACGAGTTTCCCCACAGCAATGACCTCCTCCTACCCCTCTGTGCCACTGCTCTGTGCGCAAGGACTGGAGAGGAAGGAGAGCAGTGCCCTTGGAGATAGAGCACCTGTTGAAGGCTTTCCCAGTAAGGAACATGACCTCAAGCTCTGTGCAGAGGACAGGGGCCTGCGCAGGCACTGGCAGAGCATTCCTGTCCAAAAAGTCAGACACAGTGTCTAGTGATCGCTGAGCTGGGATTGCTGAATGCCCAGCTGCCTGCTGTACCTTAAATCCTCTGGCACTGTCCCAGGGAAATAGGACTCCATTAAGGACCATGCCATGCCTTTCCTCTGCTCTCCATGGGGGCCATAGGACATTGCCTTATCCCATAAGATTGAGCAAGAGCATTTGACGTTAGTCCTTCGCAATGGCTGCAGGTAGGACCTCGGAACATGGCCACCATTGACTGCTTCTGGGAGCCATCCCCAAGGATGTGACTTTCCTGCCTGAGAGATGCATAGTGGTGCTGGCATCGGTCTGCATTGAAAGCCTCACTTCAGCCCCTGGGTGTTTTCCCTTCAAGTTCAGTTGCTTCGGTTTTGTCCTTGGACCGTATAACATGGCATACAACTGGCATGACCTAAAAGTCTTGCTGATGTTAGATGGGTTGTTTCTCAAATATTTTTGGGTGTCCTCTTCATCCCATCAACTTCTAGGCTAGCTGTAGAGCACTGTTAAGTGTAAGCATCTGCAGCTGAAGGCGCACTCTTGCTGCCTT
Source organism: Pterocles gutturalis (assembly GCF_000699245.1). NCBI lineage: Eukaryota > Metazoa > Chordata > Aves > Pterocliformes > Pteroclidae > Pterocles > Pterocles gutturalis. The sequence continues at coordinate 1,052 of NW_010104771.1, read as the reverse complement.
TGCACCTGGCTGTGCCCTCCCACTGCTTCCCTTGCACTGATGTTGGTGCTAATCTGTCCCTGGGTGAGTTGGCTCAGTTCAATAAACCATCAAAAAAATAACACAGCAAAATTAAGGATAATTTTCTGCCACTTCGGTGGGCTAAATTGGCTTTTTGAAGTATTACATCAGGACCAGAAGGACTGGACAGAATTGCAAGGCTAGCAGTAGGGAGGGGAAAAGGGGTAAGCTCCCCTTTTGAGGGAGGCCACTTATTAGGTAGATCATTTGTGTCATGCAACCATGCTCTCAGACTTGTCTGAACTTGGAGCCTGGTTCTTGCAGTTTACCACTAAAGTACTTTCTGTGGTGCCACATCAGGTGTTCTCCATACAATTAGGCTGTAGCATCAAAAGCATATTGGCCTTCCCAGAACTAGGTAGATCTTGCTTATATTTACAAGTACAAGGATCGGTTCTTATGCTCTGCAAACTTGGGGTTGCCTTCACTGGACTTCAATTCACTGTCAAGTCTGAGAGGAACAGCTTGGGTTTTCCAGTCCTTGGTCTCCTCCTGGATAAGGATGGGTTGTGCTGGTGGGACACTGACTTTTTCTGGGGAGCCCACCACGTTCCCACAGAAGCTGGCTTGCTTGTCTGGTTTGTTGATAAGGAAGAGGTAGAAGAAGCTCTTGGGTTTCTTTGTGAACAGAGGACACTGTTGGTTCCAGGTCACTGGTTGTGAGAAGACTGTGAGATCCAGGACAAATGACCAGTCCCCAACCTCCCTGCACAGTCGCATTGCTAACAAGGAGGTGTTTTATAAGAGTGGGAGCTTACAGACCTCTAGGCCTCATCTTGCTGTGCCAACACAGGAAATCAAACCTCACATGAGTGAATTTGCGTTCTCCTTTGCTATATTTGTGTTTGTTTGTACGGAGGTGTCATGGTTTAGGCCCAGCCAGCAACTGCCCACCATGCAGCTGCTCGTTTTCTCCTCCCCTGTCCTGGGCAGAGGAGGGGAGTTGGAAGAGAAAAAAAGGTAAAACTTTGTGGGCTGAGACAAGGACAGGG
>NW_010104770.1:311-6842 GCF_000699245.1 Pterocles gutturalis | reverse complement strand
CACTCACGAATAATTAATACGTTTCACCTAATTGAGTGCCCAACTGTTTCATGGCGTCAGGCAGGTTAATTGAATGTTAAATCTTTCTCAGTTAGCAAAAAACCAAACAAAACACCACCCACCAAAACCTCCCACTGAAAAATCCCGCAAAGGAGGAAAAAAACCGCAAAGCTGAAGAGGCTGACCCCTGCGACTCATCTGCGTGCAAATTTTTCAAAATGACTCACAAATTCCACAAACGGATGAATTTTTGCAGAATATCCTTACGGCTAGCTGCAGACACTGCCATTGAACGTGAAATTAGGAGACGCAGCCTGCTCAGCTGACCTCCCCGGAGCGGCCGGGCTGGCCAGAGGCGCGCTTCACCTGTGAACCTGCAGCGCTGCCAACCACCTACTCAGAGAAGAGAAATTCCTCCATGCCTTTGCAGTGATGCTAAGGAATTGTTCCCCTTGTTATGCCTTTGGCTGGCCCAGGAAACATGGATTTGGGGTGGAATTCTACAGCTCGGCTGGAGGAGTTGCATGTGCTCTCCTGCACCCTCAAATGAGAAACTCCTGCACAAAAAAATGCCTGGAGCCAGCTGTGATTTGTTCTGGACTATCACCCCTTCTATCAGCAAGCAGGGAACTGTTATCTATTTATTTCTTACAATGTCACCCAACCAGTGACCACCTGCAAGGTGCTGGTGATGATAAACGCTTGCTCTGGATGCGGCGCGGTTTCTGACAACGCCTGATAGAGCTCATCCATCACACCGCCCGAGAGCCGCCCGCGAGGATCATCATCTACCTGGCCCTTGGGGGAGTCCAATGTCAGCGCATCCTGGGGAAGGTCCCTCCCTGGGCACCTGCTCATTATTTCTCTAGGTTAATAGCTCCACGTTTCCATTGCGAATTTGGGCTGAATTTTTGAGTTCTTGCACCCAGAGAGCCCCTGTAGCACGAGCACCGAGCCTCTCGAGTCCCTTCCCAGCGCAGGGGTGGGTGTAGCCTCTTCCACCCTGGCAGAAGTTATTTTCCTGCGTTGCTTTTTCTTTCCCGTCCCTCAGTTTAAAGAGCAGTTCAGGCTAGCACACAAACACCACCTCCCCCAAACCCACAGAGAGCCAGCCTGCTCCCAGTGCTGCCCCAGTAACCCCCGAACTGGAGGGGCAGGTTCTAGCTTTCCTCAGTGAAATGCAACTGCCATGTACCATGCAAGAGGGCCAGAAGCCGTGCCAGCAATTTACACGAGCAATAAAACTGCAGAAAAATGAAATACTGCTTACTCTAGAGCAGCACATGTGCAGGCAGCACGCAAAACGGGTGCAGGTGATGTTTAGCTCTTAGCTGCCGGATAGCTTCAACACGTGTCAGACACAATCAACCTGCTCTAACCCCTGGAAAAGGAAACTTGACTATTAACCAGTGTTGATCACATTGTTATTTTTTTTCTTTTTTTGTGGTAAAGACCTGTTTAAAGCAGAATCTAGACTAACACATCTGTATCCAATCACATGTGTCACCGTTTTATTTACAGCTCAGCTAACGGGGTTTTTTAAATTAGTGTGTTAACAGAATCCAACCAGCACAGCAAGGGAAGTGTACTTGCAGCTAACCAGTTCACAATATTGCCACCTGCAGTCAGGATTTAGCAGCTGCCAAAACCTCTTAATTTCCAAACCCACAGTATGCGCTTGAGGCTTGCATTGCGGTGACGTGCTTGCTTTGCAAAGGAAATTCATGTCTGAATGCTGGTCTGTAAACTTCCTCCCATGCCAGAGGCTGCATCAAAGATTTGTACCAAAGCCTGCTACCCCTGAGAGCAGCTTTGCCCGGTCTGCCTTAACACTGCTGTAGGCTTGGCTTTTGCCAAAGGCAGAACTTTTCCAAACCTAGTAGAATTCCCAAAGTCTCAACATTCTTGTTTATAGTTTTTTCAAAGAGGCTTAGATCAAGGACAAAAAGGATCTTTGGAAAGGAGAGGGCGCCAGCTAACAAAGACACAGGCTTATTTTTAGAAAAAAATTCTTAGACAAAGTTAGAGAAGCAAAGTTCTTTACTCTGAAAGCTCTCTTGACACGCCAATTAAAACGTTCTCATGTTAGCTTCCCTGCTGAAAAAGAGGAAGGATGATCAGGTTGTCTCTTGCAGATGCCATTTTACATATTTGACTTGGTATGATCCATACAGAAAAACGCTCCAGGAATCGAAGCTGACCACACCCAAGGGATTCCTAGTTCACCAGACAAGTGTCCTCCCCCATCCCGCACCAGCTACAAAGATGCCCGATAAAAATGTCACCCTGAGTCGTGAGCGAGAGGAGTCTTTTACATTTTAAGACATTATGCAATCTTCCCACAGACAGCTAGTGCTTTGTAGAGAGCTCTGCTTTTCCAGGCTGTGGAAAAATAAAATGGTGGTTGTAGGGAAGCAAATACAAGACTTCTTCCCTGCTTCATTTTGCTAGGAAGTGTTCAGCCAGAGGAGTGCTCCTGCTTACACTTTTAAGCATACCAACTGTAACCCTTTCCCAAGAGCCAAAATTCAAAGTGGAATTTTCATGAATTTGAAGTGCAACAAGATTTCTCTGAACTTCCTATAAGCAATGGGGAAAAAAAATTAATGACTGAAGAAGTTATTTTGTTCTGTTCAAACAGCATTTATTGGATATGGCTCTTTGTCTAAGAAATGAAGTGCGTCAACTCAATTTGGATGAGAAGAAAGGGCAAAACAACGTTATTATTAGCCCAAGCTTTCTTCTTCCCGCTCCATGCTCAGTTCTGGGAGTACTGCTTCTCCTGAAGATTTTGGAGGGGTGTAGGAAAAGCAAAGTTCTCTCACACTAGAGATTACTCTCAGTAATCTAGTTAAGCAGCGGTCTAGCCGATTGGTTCTGTTAAGTTAAAGTACCTGTGATCTTTTATTTCTTTAAAAACAATAAAATGCATAAGTTCCTTATAAAAACCTCAAAGCCAGTTACAAACACAACGGCTGCTGTAAGACCAAGAGGCTTGCTACTCATGGCAGCATCATGAGCTACGAGCAGCTTTCCGCTAGTCCCAGGCACCAGTAACTCGCCTTTAGGTATCTCAGGTACCACCCTGAGATAGCGATCGCCTTTTAAGCACATTCGCAGAGAAAGGACGTGCCTGGATGGAAGCACAACAAATCTCATCTGTTGCTTCCTTTGCCCAGACAGATACGAACTCCAGTCACGTGTGTCCACTGTTTATGTCTTCTGCAAGATACCAGAATAGCCTTTCTGCCCCGCTTGCAGGTCTGCAAGCCCAAGATAAATGTATCTTGGTCTCAACCTTAAAGGAAATAGGAAATACAGGGTTTTTTCCCCCTCCCCCAAATAAAAAAAACCACAATCTATTCTAATCCCATTACATATTATAGGTAGAAAAATTAGTTCTTAACTTCCATTCTGTAAATTAATGGAAGGAAAACACAAATTAGAAAAAGAACTAAAGGTAGCAGTCCTAAATGTAGCATTGTCTATTTACAGAGGGACATCAACACTCATTGAGTTTCATCTGTGGGTTGTTGCACCGCTACAAGCTTGTGCGAGACGAACCTAGAAAGAAAGAGAAATTCATCAGTACTCTAAGAGACACTATTATATCCCATGACCACTTACAACTTCTGCCTGAAGCAGAAGATGCTTTCAGTTTGGATTAAGTTTTTCAAAACGTTGACAATAGCTCTTTTTCAACAAGTGGATGGTTTATCCACAGTTTGTATTAAGCTAGATTTGATGCAATCTACTTCCCTTCCTTCCCTTCTCAGTTCCTGTTTCTTCTTGACCACTGACACGAGCCAAAATAAAAGACGAGGGCAGGGGGCAATAAGGAGTTTGTTACAGCTCAACAGTCCAGTTACTAGTGACAGAGTTGCCTTACAGCTTCCTGACTGACAAAAATACAGAGACTTACTGATAGCTTCTTCACAATTCCTTGGGCCTCTGGATTCAGATGAAGAAGATTCTTCTTGGTCAGATCACTTGCTGTTAAACGAATGCTCTGTAAAAAAGACCCAAAGCTTAGGTTTTCTGTTTGGTCAGCTGTAGCAGCTGGGAGCAGCAAAACAAACTAAAAAATAAAAGTACATAAAATCCAAGCATACTAGGAGACCATGCAGGCAGAGAACTACATTCAGCTTGGCCAGAAGCTTATTTCATAGCTTGCTTGCAGTGCATTAACACAGTACTGCCAGCACAAGCTACTTTAAATTTTACTTAAATGCACAGCAAAACACCATTCTGCATTCTGCTTTGACCAGCCTGAACAGCTCCCACTTCCGACTAAGAATCTTTCAAGGTTCTTAAGCTAGATCCATCCCCTGACAAACTGCAGTGGCACAACCAAAGACACAAGACTGGACGACCCGAAACCGGTAATGCCCCTAGGAAGTTTCAGCACAGATTTTACAGGTTAAAGTTCCTGGCTTACCTCCCCTCCTCCAACAGGGACTGTAATGAAGATATCGTTGCCATCAGCAAGGGGGCTGCCGTTGGCAGAGATGGTGTAAACACGTTCATTTACGGCGGGCGTGCGCAAACCTGGTGTCTTGAAAACTCTGAGACAAAAAGTTACAGGTCAGTCATCCCACTGCAACTGCTCCAAGCACTTTGACTAAAGCCTTTCATTTCACGTTCAAAGAGCCACTGAGGATTATGTCACCAACAGATGACAGACACCAAATAAAGCAAACGGCAAGGCACTCCCCTATATGAGAGACTGACAGAGAAATTCAGCAGAATACGAACCTGGAATCAAATCTAGGTGTGACCATGGAGGTACCTCCTCGAGCACAGAGATCAACAATCCTGCCAGTAGCTGGAGTGACAAAGTTGTTTTTGCTTGATCTGTTAAAGGGGAATAAATAAACATCTGCTCAGAAGAATCCTTTTAACAAATGTACAAGCGCTATCTTAAAGACTCAAATGAGGCTATCACCACAGAAAACCAGAGATTCTTATTAACCAAAGGCAGGCCCCAAAGCTAGGGACAGCCGGTCATCACAGCAGAGGAAGTCGCCCATCTCTCATTTACTGCCAGATCACTGATTTTTTTCCTATAGCAGGGCAGAACTAAATCAACCAGCCTACTAAACAACACTCCACTCCATTTAAGAGTTCAATCAGCACTACACACTTATTCTCCATTTCTGAAATACAGCGAAACAGATCTCCCCTATTACCTTTTACTCACGCGCTTCACTCTTGCTGAAGGAGCTCTTCTGCTCCTGGACACCGGAGCTTTTTTAGTGGATGCCTTCACCTGAAACACACGTCACTCGCCCAATCAGTTACTCCACTATCGTGTGACAGCTGAGGCCACAACCAACAAATGCTTCCATACAAAATGTTTGGCTCAAGAGGCTCCTTTTCACAGCACAAGAGTCCAGAAACAAACACCACACGAGCTTCTGGGACCTTCCCCTATCACAAGAAATTTCAGGAAGCAATACCTGTTCTGGAGTCCCCCCCACAGTATCCTGGACAGCTCTGCTATCACAGGCATCACCGCAGCAAGTGGTTCACAGCTTGGGAATAAAGTCCTCACAAAGAGCAGCTGTTTACCTTTGCAGTTCTTCGGTTAACGTTCTCAGCTTCTAGCTCTGGAGCACCCTGGCTATCGTGTTTTGCTTTCTTTGCCAGGGGGAGCAAAGGAGGCTCTGCTTCTTCTTCAATATCTTCAATATCCTGTTTATTTTTTTCTAGTAGAAAGAGAAAGTGTTATCTAAGCTGAAAATAAATAATAACTTTAAATTATTAGTTAGCAGTGGAGGCAAACAGTAAACACCTACAAGCATTTTTGGCAACAATTTGCTTCTGAAACCCAAATTCCAATGGAACGCAAACAGCTGACGGAGCCCTACCTTGCATTACTTTGAGTGTTTTAATAAAATTAAGTAGCACAATGCAGATAGGAAGGATAAAAGTAGGATTATTTTCCTGTCTTTAGATATATTGATGAATATAAGTGAGAACTGAATTATTATTCAGTCTGTAAACCAAGACACTTTCATCTCACTGAACTCATCATAGTGCTTAAAACAAACTGACCTTTCCTGAGGACTTTTAAAGGAGTCTGCGTAACTTTTGCTGTTAGCTTCTTTATTTCTGTAATTTCCAAGTCTACCTAAAATCAAAACCAGTCACAACACCATTAGAATTACCAGCAGTGTACAGTTCTGATAAGTCAAAGTTGTGGAACAAATCCCTAATTATTTTACATATTTTTGTGCTCAGACTGGGACTTTTCACATTATTCTAGAAGTGACAATACCACGTGAGGCCAGCGTGCCGTCAGGGCTAACACACCGCTTTGGTGGCTGTGAGCTCACCCCCCCTGCGCCCCGCTGCTCAGCGGCCGAGGAACCCTTTAACCTCCTGAAAAGTGAGTGTGCTGCCGGCGCTGCGGGAGGGAAACCGAGGACACGGAGCAGCACGAGCACGCAAATCCTACACTGGTTACAGCAGGTGTCTCTGACTGACACGCCCTAACACAGCGCTTGTGAAGGCGTTTGTGTGATCGCT
>NW_010104770.1:0-280 GCF_000699245.1 Pterocles gutturalis | reverse complement strand
GGCCCCCGCAGACCTCCCGCAGAGCGGGGGAGCCCCCATTCCCGCAGGGGTGCACGCTGCCGCCAGAGGAGCTCCGGGCCTGCGCTGGTACCTACCGACACCGCCTCGTCCAGCAACTTCTGCTTTCTTCCTTCAACTGAAAAGAAAAAATTTTTTTTTTTAAACTAACACACGTCTAAGGCAGCCCATACGGTACCCCCGCGCGTTCGTACATCACCACCGGGGTGCAGAAAACCAGCGCAAACCAGTTCTCCTGCCCGCGAGCAAGCGGCCTCAGATC
>NW_010104769.1:2451-12423 GCF_000699245.1 Pterocles gutturalis | reverse complement strand
TTTTTTTTAATGGCGTTTTCGTGACATTAGAAGCAGGTGATATCTAGGGAGACTGGCTCCTCTTTGCAACTGTATGCTAAGCCAGGCTTCATCCAAGTGCTGGTATCATCACATCGAACATACAGCAATATTCTGTTGAAGACTCTGTATATTTAGCTTCATTATTTTCATCTAGACAGCCTCAAAATGAAGAAACTTTCATAGATTAAAACTGTTCAGTAAGATCCAGCCTGTGTCTGACACATTTCAAGTGCTCTGCACGTTCCAGTATATTCTCATCGTTTTATTAATCTGTTACTGAATATGAGAACATCTCTTTCACATCATTTTATACGAATATTTGAGAGAAAACTGTGACTCATAAAGCTATGAAAATGAGGCGGTGTCATTTCCTATCACAGATCATCGAAGAACTTTTTTCCATCTTTACGTAGGTGTCAGGTGTCACACGGGCTTGAGCAGCGTCAGCCCTTTTCTTTCATGTCGGGGCCACAATAGCAATGAAAGAAAAAAAAGATCCTGCAGAGCTGGAAGGTGCTACCTTGAGGCTGCAAGGAAGCACAGCGAGCTGGCTTGTTAATGCCTACTCTCTGGAAAAGCAGGAAAGGTGATCGCTGCAGCTGCTGCTAGAAATGTTGCCACTGTGTGAATCCCATTTGTACAGTCAGGTTAGACTAATAGTACAGATTTAAGGGTATTTGGAAGATTTAAGGGTATTTGGAAGTTAGTTATGAAAACCTTTACATGCCTTTCCTTGATACTGTACCCAGGAAATATTTGCCATGGAAAAATTAAAGTATTATTGATAGAGGTCACATACTGCATATGTTCAACATGGTATTTATCTACAAGTTTTTGCATAAAGATACACACTTTGCCACACTTAGAAAGCTTAGATCCTTTTCCTTTGATTTTCCTGTGGCTGACAGCAAAGTTGAGAATTCATGTGGATGCAGAATGTAAATCACAGTCTTAAAGGCAAAGTTTGTACTCTGGATTTAAGAAATGCTTAGAAAATTATGTACATTATGTGGCCAGCTTCTGCAGAGGTGCTACTTATTTGGCAATTTTAAAGCAATGTCTTGGTTTAATTGATGTAATGCTTTTATCTAGGGTTATTTACAGAAAATAAATTTGATACAAGGCGTTTAAATTGCTTTTAAATATTTGATAAATAATATATTATCCCCATAAATCTTTTAAACCAAGGTATTTTTTTTTTTTTAATCTCAGGCACAGATGTTAGTTTTCTAGGAACACAGACATAAAAAAATTTAAATACTCCTATGGGTTGTTTCAGACTGATGCATTAACATATTTACTATGACCTTGACAACACTGGAAACCACACAAGTAAGTCATCATTGGTAACTCTAAGACAAGAAGTATGCAGCTGTTGTAGCCAAAGTACAGCTGAGGTAGTTTTAAATTTTCATGTCATGGATAGTTTGTAATACCGGTTGTGAGGAGATACATTTGTGAACAACACAAACCGGCACCAGGGAGCAGAGAATACCACAAACCATCTATATGATCATTCCTCAGCACAGCAATGTATAGCTACTGAAAGTTCCCTTTCTTAGCTTCTTTCTTTTAGCAATTTCTGATTGCCAGCTTTTTTTTTTTTTTCAGTCATGATCTAAGGAACCATATTATATCTGGAATCAGAGTGACCAAACTTGGAGACTTAAAATATCACATCATTGTAATCCTGACAGCTGCATTTAATTGCAGATAATGTGCCTATATTTTAAAATAGAAAATGAAGAAAAGCAGTTGCATCACTTGCATTTACTATATCTTTTTGCCAGATGAGGCAATTAGGATTATTTAGTTTATACTGTCCAAGATTATCTTAGAAAGTTAGCAAAGCATATGGATATGCACAGAGCAACTCCAGTTCCCACTCAAGTAAATGGTAGCAGTCGTACCGCCAGTATTTAATCATGTCTTTGCTTACAGTCTAAACAGAGATGCAAAGAAGAAAATCAGTGAGAGGAAACAGATAAGCCTATGAAGGAAGAAGATGACAGCAGAGGTCCAAGTCTGATTAAAGGAAAACTCTGGTGTTTGCTTTTCCTTCCACTAGTTTATAACTAGTGCTGCAAATTCACTAGCAGAAACTGTGAACGTGCTACTGGTGTTTCGGGTTCGCCTTTAGCAATGCACCCAGGTGTTGATTATACTCTTAAGTTACAGAATAAGGATACACACAGGTAATACTTTCAAGTCCAAGGAGAGAAGCCCTTAAACTTTTCATTTTGTTTCTGTTTGGGTTCAGCCCTGACTAAAGTTTTTCCAGTTCAGTTCTGTTCTGAGTTCAACAAAACTTTAGAAGGATGGTTCCATTCTATTCTAGCTTTAGGGACAAATACACATATATATATATATATATTTATATTTGAGCCAGTTTGGGTTTAGCTCCACTCCCCACTAACTCTGCTGAAATCTCCAAGCTAACCATGTAGATTAAAAAAGTATTTCCTAGCCATTGTAGATCAGCGGACCATGGTCAATCCCGCGCATCAGTATCATCAGATGTTTGGACTTAAAACCTTGTTCTCTCTGGTTCTGTGGATTGGGGAATCACTAGTGGTCATCAGGCCACACTTTTGATGACTGTTGAATTTGGAGTAGCAAGTTCAAATCTGTGGGAACCAAGCTAAGTGGCATCTGTTCTGACAAAGCTATTCTCTTTACCTGTGGGTTATTCCAGAATAACAGATTTTTAAATTTATCATACACTTTTTTTAAAGCTTACTTAGAAGCCCCAACTCTTTTTAGAAAGTCTGTACAAATATAGCGAGATTAAAAAAAAAAAAAGCTTTTGAGAGGATCCTTTATGCTAATCAGAGTCAAGCTGTATCCTAACATGTAAGTATGTTCTTTGTTTTCTACAGACTAATTTATTTCTGCTGATAACAAGAGCCAAAATGTGTTTTTAAAACTAGTGCAAGCAGATTTAATCTATTAGGACTATGCTGTTTTCAATTGTCTGTAGGACAGCATTCCAACTTTAAGGACAAAAGAAAAGAAATATGAGCCTCTAGATTTGTTTATTAAAAACACATCTAATTGGTTAAATCTCTCACAAAACCTCTAAAATGAAGATGGAAAAAAAAGGAACATATATTATATGGTTGCTTGTCATTTTTAGACAGAAGAGCACAGTAAACATCTCTGAATATGATGCATCTCACAAACACTGTTAAACTATAAGTTGGGGTGGCCCAAACTCCGTGGCCTGAAGGCCACATAAGGGTCTTGCAAGGCGTTGCCATCTACTGCTGTCCCAGGCAAAATCCCTTCCTCCCTCTCCTCCTCCTCACCCTGGTCCCCGTTGCACTCCCGTTTGCAAGCATGGCCCCCCCTAATGCCAACATCCAGCACCCACCACCGAAAACCAGGCGGATGCCAAGGAAGGAAAGGTTTTGGTATGGAAGGGCTGCCCAACTTGTAGGCTGAGCTTAGGCATGTGGCACTGGGTGCCAGCAGGGTTTGAGGGCACTGGACTAGGGGTTGGGAGGGGCCGTCACGCTTCGAGTGGCATTTGCTACTCCAAAAGTGGTTCCTTATCGCTCCTGAGAAAAGATAATGGACAGGACTGAAGTGCATGGCTGAAGGGGATCAGCCCCTGGGCTGCCGCTTAGATTATTCTGATACTTTATAACTTCCCAATCATTTAAATAGTAAAGGCTTTACATTAAATGAGGTTCAAAGAAGGCAATTAATATAAAATGTAGGTGACGCGTCATGAACTTCCTTAAAAGTGTTATTTTATTAAAAGGCATGTCCAGCATGTAGGTAAAATACAGCACAGAAAGTTTAAAAATATCTCAAACCATGGTGTTTGAAGTGACTGTGTAGTGTGTATACATTTACACTTGTTTCAATAATAAAAATAAGTGTTTATTAGCACTACTGCAATGAATTAATGCTGTTTATTTTGTTACAAGTAATCTCTAGCCAAAAGTTGAATGCAGAATAGTTATAAAAAAAGAAGCAGCCATCAAATGCGAAACTTTTGTATTCATTCCAGAAAAAAATAAAAAATCTCTGCAATGAGTTTTTATTACTAAAAAACTTGCAATTAGTATTTGCAAAATGTGACTCAGTGTTTCTCAGAATTTTTAGTCCATTTTCTTTAAATATATGAATTAATGTAGTTCTCTGTTTGTTTTTGAAGTTTAATTTAATGATGCTTTGAGGAGACAGATTGAATACTGCAAGCCCCTAAATATTTATTCCAGACTTATGAAACTATTTTTTAAATGTAAAGCAACCATTTTAGTAATGTGAGAACAAAGAAAATTCACAAATTAGCCTAAAAATCAAACAATGACAAATAAGTAAAAGGAACCTAAAATTCAGGTCTGAAGCCTTTTCACAAAACCAACTTCTTTTGTTTGCAAATTATAGCACATGAAATGATTGTCTAGCATTTTAGATAAAAGACTGGAAGGTTGGTTTTATTTAGGATTAGAATAACTACTGCTTTTTCTAATCTGTTTCTTTCCCAGGCTTTGAACTGGAAAAACTCATGTACAGTACCTACATTTTTAAAGGTTCTTACTTTCAGGTTAATCTTTTCAGGAACTGGTAATGATTCATGAAAAGTTTTTACACGTAGCCTAGCAAGAGATTCACCACTGCTTATACTTTTTCCATATGTCCTGCTGTCAAACAAAAAATATCCTTAGATTAAAAATTAACTTACTCTGTTTTGTTCCCTTTCAAAATGAAACCTGTCTGCATGTATGATTACAGTGGGCTAGTTCAGCAGCCTGCAGTAAGCACTGCATCCTCCATCAGGGGAGTTAAAAGAACAGATGAATTTCCAGAAAACAGTTATCTTCTCGCAGGCAGTTTCCCTTGCAGAAAACACGCATCTTCAGCTCACAAAGGCACTGCAATGCCACTTCCACTGCAATGTAGTTAGACAAGAATCTCACTTTCCTGACTTATTTTATTCTCTCTTCCTAGCAATGCAGCCAAAGATATTACTGTCATTGCAGCTTAAGTTCCTATCAATGTTAGTTGAAATATAAGCAACTTTTCACCCCCCACTGATAAATTGCAAAATGTTAAGTGCACTGCCCATTTTACAGATGGGTAGATCGCAGCTAATAGAGGCTCAGCCTTGTTTAATATTGCTCTTCCTAAAAAGAAGATGAAGCAGATAAAAACCCCGTAAACAATAACAGTTGATCCACAACAACTTCTGCCCCTCAGACTGTGTCAAGCAGCACACTAGGTAAGAACAAAGCAAATGTATGATGTGTGCAATATAGGTGTCCAGAGAAATCCCTCGAATTTGGAGATTCCCCCTAAGACAAACTGAGTGTGGGCACAGAGATTCAGCTGAACAGATCCTATTTCAGGGCTGCAACCTAAAAAGATATGATTAAATTGTAACAAAGCATTTTGAAAAGGGATTTTACAGCTTTGAACTATCTTTCAAGTGTTGCTTATATAATTCTTGTTATCAAGCCTGATCCAAATAACCTCAATAAAATCAAAAGAAGAATTTTCACTGGGCTGTGAATCTTTTCCTATGTTTAACATACCTCTGCATTTATTATTTTTAAACGACTGCACCAAATTGCAGTCCTTGGCTGTGAACCATCAATTATAGAACAACTGGACTGAAAACAAAAGGATTTACTTACATAAACCCTGCCTGACAGTGAAAAAAAATTAAGGCAGGAACATTGAATTTGGGGTTTTTTAATGTATTTTGGCTTTTGCATCACTCAGCACTAAACTTTTCCTGGGTATTATCTGTTTGAACATTTTCCTACTAAATGCTAGCTTGTTCCTTATGCTAATATAAATAGCTTTTGCTCCTGCATTTTATTCCTCCTTAATACCATAGAAAGTAATGGTATTATTTTAGTATTTCAGTTCCTGGAGAGTTAATGGCTCTGACTCTGGAAGAAAACAAAACAAAACACAGGTGCAATCCTTTTTTAAAAATAGGATTTAAACAGAATAAAATCCACAATTTGTTAGGCAGATTAAACACCATAATTATGGTGATAGGTTTCGACATTTCCCTAGACTTTCTCAGAGGCACTGGCTGCTTCAAAGCCCTGTATATAACCTGATTAATAAACATAGTTAATCCCCCCCCTTAACCCCTCCCCCAGCTTTGGCAACCCTGGGACCAGGACAGACTGATTTTGCTATAAGCTTTTTTTTTTCCCCTCCTGAAATTCAGTTATCTAGCCAGACTTTTGTTAATATATGGTTTGAAATTGTGTGCTGATACTAGTTACTCCCCTGGACCTTTAAGCTCTGCTAATGCACCTTTCAGCATTGTACTCTTCCTGATGGTTACTTGATACACCCTGGGAGAAGTGACACCTCTTATAGGAGCTGCTGGGTTTTCCATGTTCCTTCTCTTCAATACTTTCTCAGATGCCAAAAGCCAGACAGATTATTCCTTCCTCAGCAAGCAGAATAGCTTCTCATCTGTTTTCCCGGCAGCTGTATTTTACCTAGCTTGTAGCATGCCCTCTGTCTAAGCAGACAAGGACCAGCGATGGTCAGCACCGATACCCTTCACAGCCCCTGGCAGCACCAACTCTGCCTCCCGGTTTCTTTGGCTGATCTTCAGCCGTTGTAGAAATTACCCCATTTCAGCCATACTGTGGCGAACCGCCATGTCGTTGTAAAGCGAGCTCAGACCTTGGTGATCTGAAATTACGCGTTGGTGGAATGTTGTTTCCAGGCATTTTCAGCCATGCTAAGGGCTTAGCAAAATATTGAGACCTGCTGAAGTTAACACTAATAAACGAGTGGTTTTCAGGAGCTAGGCTGAGATACCAAAGCAGCTTCTCGTTACCACTTCCTTTGTGTATATAGCACTAACCAGCTTAGACCTTTCAAGTAATTTCTAGTTATTCTATTTGGAAATTGTATGGTTTATGTACTAAAAGTTTCCTTTACTTGTATAGTTTTAAAAAAATAAAATTTCTCCTTTTGACAGAAAATTTTCTTATAATTATTGAGAATCAGTAATACAACTTTTAGAATCACTCAAGCCATCATTTCCTCTAGCAGTCAATAAGATAATTAGATTTATTTTAGTGACAGCAAAGTCAGCAGAAGTTTTATTTTAATTTAAATTACTGTTAGACACAACACCCACATCTAAAGGTATCTCTTCCCATTTCCATCATGTGTTTTGGCTTTAGAAGAACAAAGCCCTGACACTATTCGACTGACTTTCTGCTAGATCCTAAGCTTATAGCCACAGGAAAAGTCCATAGGAATTCTATCAGGAACACAAGAAAAAGCTCTTGAATAGAACATGTAAGTAAATAAAGTTTTTCTACAATCTTTAACAATGTAATTCACCTAAAGGAACACTTTCCTAAGACACAAGAAGTGGCTAAGGTACAGGAAGTCATGCAACTACAGAACCCTGTCCTTCCTATCCTTCTTAGATTCTGTTTTCTTAAGGTGATGAGACTTAATAAGAGTCTCAGATTCTAAAGGTCCACAGTTTTTAGTGAGGAGTAAGTTCCAAATTGTTTTAAGATATAAAAATAAACCCCCCTGCCCCCATATTCTAGTGAACAATTTTTCCTTCTTGCCAAGAACGATATATTGTTTATCTAGAATGTGGTTACATAAAATATAATTAGGACAATACTGACAAGATCAGATTAAAATAAAATTACTTCTAATGCAATGGGCACAGCTGCTTGGTTACATTCCTACTCTACCCACCCATCTTGTATTTGAACCATTTTTTGTCTCTGGTGGTAATGCTAGCAGCAGGGAAATACTCATACAACTCAAATGGAGCCATATTTCACACTTATGCTAGCTTTAGTGCTAAACTAAATACAGTCGCCAATTCCATTTTTGTCATTCGTCTTGCAGTTGCTTTTTATTATCTTTTTCAAGCATCACCTTTTAGGATTGTGGAATTCTCAGCTTTCCTTTAAGTAAAATGAAGAGGTTTTCAGCAACTAACATTCCAGGTATAAGCTGGAAAATCTGAAACCTCAAGAGTCAAAAATTAAAAACCAACCAACACATGGTGTGAAAAAAAAGGCTTAGGATTAAAGTCCTTATCATGATTTTTGGTTGACTCACGGGCATTGAACCTGTGCAACTGGCTTCACTGAACACTCTATACTAGCAATTCAAGATGACGTATATCAGTTAGAAGTAATTTTTGTAATCTGAAGGGCCAGCAATTTCAAAGCTGGTGCTGCGAACAAGCCACAGCAACATCCATAAAGTGAAAAGAAAAAAGAAAAGAAAAAAAAGCACTGGAACTTTTTAAACAATGTTTGGACAATATACTGGAGCCTGAAAAGTCACAAGGTCTACATGCAAGAGTTTTGCACCACTGTAATCTAATCATGTGCTATCCTTGGATTTTTCTGTACCAGAACAAGTCATTCCTCTGTGCTGCATTAGAATGAAGCCGAGCTTTCAGCAAGCTATAGTGTGGTTTAGTTTTACTAGTGCAATGCATCAACCCGAGGGCTGGCATCCTAATGAAGACAAGAACTGTGCTTTCATACAAAGAGGACTAGTTCCCCCTCCAGTCTGTTCAAAATATTGTCCACAGCTTCAAGCACACCATAGCTACAGACCCTACTTTTCTTCACAGTAACTAATAAGAATGATATGAAGTGTAAGTCAGTATGCTCAACGTTTGGTGACTTGATTTCACATTACAGTAACTACTCGATTATTCATCACCTTTCCCTTTACCAGCACTCCTTGTCTTCAGCCTGCTGTTTGCCCTCGTGCTTTGGAGAACTGCTACCAAAAAGCCTGGCCAGCTGCCCTGCATCTGCCCCATGTCATTCCTCAGAACTTGGCTCTGCCGTGGGGTACACCTGGCCCGTGACTGCCTACAGCAGGCTGCCAGCAACAAGCCATAAATCATCCCTTATATGTACAGCACGACTGTCTCATTGCACCCCAAAGCTCTTATCTTCTCAGTATGCTTGTTCCAGCATTGGTATTCATGATTTTAAATTCCCAAGCCAGGGGCTAGCTTGTAGGGAACGTATTTTAAAGGACCTTAGTATAATCTGTGCACCACTGAGACTCCAAGCATATCACAGATAAGTAATACCTTGGCTAAAAACGCCCAGTAGTAGAAGGCTAACGTAGCAGCAAGTTAGCATGTTTCTTTACTGTAACAGAAGTTACTCAAAATCGGAGCTAGCTCATCTCAAGGTAAAGCTAGACAAGAACTGTAAGAAAACAGATTAATCATAATTAAAAGTGTTCCCAGGGAAATGGTTCTTTCATGGGCACTGTTCACAGGAAATCCTCCTCAGCTTCAGGGTGGCAGATCCTAGCAAGGCAGATGACAAGCACAGAAGAACCATGTGAATACATATGTAGAATACAAGAGCTCTTCTGGGATGGGAAGGTGGTCGCTGTGGTATGTGAAAAACTTCCAACAATCTACTACATTTTGGCAGGGCATGGGGGAAAAATTTAAATAACAAAAGCTTTTGTTTTGTTTTGTTTTTTTTTCAGGAGAAAACTTCCCCGGTTGCTATACTAATTCTTGCACTAAAAACAGGGAGAGAATTTAAGCTGTGGAGGAGGAGGGAGAAAAGCCACCTTTTCCACAGAACAACAGCATATCAAGTATTTGTCATACCAAGTGCAAATACTCTCTGCCTTCGGTCTTTGGTGTCTTCCTTGTCTCAACAGCTGTGCTACTCATTTCTGCCAGCATGTTAATAACAAAACTGAGTGCATAACACTGGGAGTTTAGATGCAACAAAATAAGATGGTCAGTACCCCAGTTAATGAGAAGGAACACAGCATCTTGACAGTACTATAGAGCAGTTAAACCACAAGGAAAACAATAAGATTATTTTATGTTGTTTCTATTTCAGCCTGGGCAGGGCTAGATTACAGCAAGTCTTGACAACCCTCCTTGTTCAAACACAAGTCTATTTGCTTTAATTAAAAAGTAAG
>NW_010104769.1:0-2420 GCF_000699245.1 Pterocles gutturalis | reverse complement strand
GGAAAGAGTTAAAGCTATGAAATTGTTGACTGAGGATGAATCTATGTCCTTGTTTCTCTCTTTACTGCTCTCCTATTACTCTCATACTGGATGTTTATTCTATTAAATACTTTACATTTAGACTGAGAAATGAGTATTGAGGGCCAAGAAGTATTGGGTCCCTTCTTCCCATTTGGAGGACTGCTGTAACACAAAAAGCAATGTCCTATGCTAATACCTAACTATGTGAATTCAGCAGACAGCCTCTAAACCACTAATCTGAGTTTAATCCAGCTATACCTTTGAGTAGCAGCACAAAGGCAAAGCAGGGGTATTCATCCTCACTGATACGTGTGCATTTATTTGAGTCTTAGCTGGGAAATCATATAGATTCATAAGATCACTGTTTCCTCAATAGCAGCAAATCCATACATACAAAGATTGGGAGATCATTGTGCAATTTGATTTATTTTATTGAGTAATAGTCTGATAGCTACAATGGTGAACTAGAAGAAAAAAAAAAAGAAAAAAAAACCCAACCCCCTCAAAAAAAAAATAAATCCATATTTCCCCACATTTTGGGAAACAAGCTGAACAAAACATTCTACACTGTAGAAGACAGCTATAACTGCTGATATCCATGTTTTGACATTGGAACTGCACAACTGCAAGTCTGCAGCGTACAGTCCTAAAGCCTCGACCAAAAGAGGCTTCATAATAATAACATGGATATATCACCACTGGGAAGATGTTAACATGTTAACAAAGATTCTGGGATACCAATCTGGTATAATCAGCACATACTGGGTTCCTATGAAAGATGTGGCATTTCTCCTTAAGGTCAGCTTTTAGAGAACTTTGAAAAACAATGTTTTAAACTGATTATTTACAGTACTCCTTTGCCTGCAGAAAAGCACAAGAATTATAGTTCAATAAAAACTGAATAGATTATCACTTTTTTGACTGGATTTGATTAGTTGCATAACTTTGGCAAGATTATCACAGTGTGATCCAGTTAAACTTTCACAATTATATGAACACCAGCACCAAATTAATCTTGTAATCAGACAACTGAGTACTTATGCACTCTCATACATCTCTGACCACTTCTGCAGTCTCGCCCAGTCCCACTGTTTCAGTTAGCATTTGATGGTTAGTGCAGTATTTTATGCCGTTGACAAAGCAACGCAATCTGGAGAGATTCCTGGCTTCTCTCTCCTCGCAATAGCATGCTACCTTGTCAAACCCCCGAGGATGCAAGCTGGGATTATTCTACATAAAGTCTCCCTTTGTGGCATCTGAAATAAAAACCTTTCCCCCAGAACTGTAACTGTTTTGATAGTGAATTCCATGCTGAGTTGTACAACTGGTTACTCAGTTCTTTGGCTGATTTTAAGAATTGCATTTAAAAGTTACTCCACATTAGAGGCATTTAGAAAAGATAGTTATACCTGGTATTGGTACTCTTTCAAGTACTCTTTTAGTCTTGTTGGTAATGGCAGCTCCCAGATCTGATTTGTACATTTGTTTATAGTTATTCTGCATCGGTGTTGCAGAGATGGAGCAGACGTATAGAGAGGTTTGTTCAGATAAAGATGAACTGTTCCATTTGAAGGTGTTTCGGTTCTGTCCTTGCACATAAGAACATAGTACTCAATCAAATGCACAACACTGTTGAACTGTTTAAGTCTAGATCTGACACAAGTGATAGAGTCCAGTCTAAACTTGCCATCTTGATATTCTATACGTAGGTTGGTCGGTCCCGCTGATGTTTTTACTGAAATAGTCAGTAGATACTCTGAATGTGAACTATCCCTAACCAAGAAGGTCCCTTCAGGGGCATCCTGTAATCTCTCTTTGGCTTCAGCAACAGTCATGTTGCCCCAGTACCATCCTGTTAAAAAAGGAGAGAAAGAAGGGTTTTGTTTATTCCTGTTTGTTTGTTTAAAAGGCTGCTCTTTGGCTGATATACTTGTAATAACCCATTTCCTTTGTTGTTTGAAAGCTAGAGTCCTGCAGGCGTTGTAAATTTTTATTTGCTATTTAAATTCACTTGAGTTTACAATACATCTCGTTTTGACAGAGCCTTCCAAGTCACTGTTTATTTTCATATCTATGCATACACACGCACAAACTTCCTACAGCGTCCTGCGGGGCTTAGGCCGAAGCCGCGGACGCCACGGGTCGTAAGGTAGCAGAGACGCTCCCCGCGGCTTCGCGCTGCGCACACGCCGGGGCGAGCGCTGCTTCCGCACGGCACACGCTGGCAGCCCGCAAAAAGCCCGCTTTTGGTAACTCTTGGTAGGCTGTTGCTGAAATGAGCTTTGTCTACGAATCGGAAGCAGAGAGAGGTAAGAAAACAACTTCGGCGGTGTGGCTGCGGTCCTAGCGGGGAGGCGATGAAGACAAAAGCCCTTCCCCCCGCCCGCGGCCAAACCCCG
>NW_010104768.1:0-263 GCF_000699245.1 Pterocles gutturalis | reverse complement strand
GCCACTGCTCTAAATTAATCCTATCCGGGGTCAGATTCCTGCCTGCGAACTGCTATGAACAGATGTCATTGAGCAACTTCTCAAGGGATTTTCAGAGCCAGCACACGCACAGTCGCTGTTTAACCCTTCCCTGCGGCTGGCGCAGGCTTCCTGGGGGGAGCAGACGGGGACGGGGACTGGGGGGCCACACGCGCGCCGGCACCCACCTTCCCCAGCTGATGGCCCTCTCCATGGGGCTGCTGGTGGGCAGGTGCTCCACGCCG
>NW_010104767.1:0-737 GCF_000699245.1 Pterocles gutturalis | reverse complement strand
GTCTCAGTGTCTTGGCAGAGATTCCTTTGTCAGTGGTGAATGTGGAGTGTTAAGGAGGGACAAAACCCCAACTAGTGCCTTGCAGTACTTCAGGGTGGTTTTTTCTGTTAGTATATCTGGTGGGGCTAGAGAAAACATTTTTGCTTAAATGACTGTTGAGGTTGTAAATATTTGCGGTTAAGTGATTTTGGTGAGATCAACCATGGGAAGGGAAACAGGGGCCTGACTTGAAGTATCTTCTATGAGGGCTAAAACCTGTAGTGAAACGTTTCGCAGTCCTATGGGTTTATATATTTTTTTTTTTTTATTGCTCTTTGGATGGATGTGTTGAAGGACAAATGGGTCAATGGATACTCTCTGCTCCCAAGTCAGCAACAAACTTGGAATAATAAACTGACACAGTCCCACATGACATCCTTGTCTCTAAGTTGGAGGGACATGGATTTGATGGAAGGACCACTCGCTGGATAAGGAATTGGCTAAACGGCCGAACTCAAAGAGTTGTGGTCAATGGTTCAATGTCCAAGTGGAGACCGGTGACAAGTGGCGTTCTGCAGACCAGTGTTGTTTAACATCTTTGTTGGAGACATGGACAGTGGGATTGAGGGCACCCTCAGCAAGTTTGCTGATGACACCAAGCTGTGTGGTGTGGTGGACATGCTGGAGGGAAGGGATGCCATCCAGAGGGATCTGGACAGTCTAGAGAGTTGGGCCAATGCAACCCTCATGAAATTTAA
>NW_010104766.1:0-5989 GCF_000699245.1 Pterocles gutturalis | reverse complement strand
TCTTTTCCCTTTACTGCTTTAATTCTCTCTGCCATCCCTGGGAAAGGGGAGGAGGAGTGAGTGGCTGTATAGTGTTTGCTGCTAGCCCAGTGCGTTAAACCACAACATTGATGCAGGGCTAGTTATGCAGCCAAGCCTTAGTTCAAAGAGACTCAGAAGACATCAGAAGGGAAGGGAGAGAGGCAAAAGAGAAACTGTGGTAATTTTTAATGTTTAAAATTCAAGAGAGACATCTATTAGCACCATAATACATGAAGCAGTCAAGAAAGAAAAAAAAAAGTCAGCTTTTCTGTGTTTCTAGTAAAAATGTGCCTGAGACTTTTCCATCTGCAACAGTTATAGACTTAAATCAATGCCAGTAGCGTTTAGGATCCCTATGGAGTGGCAGTCACCAGCTGGTGACCAAACATACCTGACCTTAATCTTCTTGCAGGTGCTACACCATCTTTCTTGACCAACCACCTCTCTTCTACCAGGCACAAAGAACAGTGTCCTGCTGCTCTCAAGTGTCCCTTGTTCAGATGACCTCTCTGTGAGCCTTTCCGCTGCCATCAGAATGCAGGTGCACAGACATGATGGACAGTGCATATCCAAGCTCAGAATGGGACTGACAACTCAAGGACTCCCTTTGAACAAGACAGGTGCTTTAATTCACAGCTTCTCTATGACTGCCTTTTTATTTCAGGGTCAACTCAAAAAAAACCACTTAAGGAGGTCTTAAGCCATAAATGCTCAATATTCTTGTAAAAATGCCCCACATATTCAAGAAAATGTGTGCCAAATTTTGAACACATATGTACCTGTCTCTCAGAACTGGGTGACCCAGACACATCCTCAAGTGCTTAGTTGAATTAATAGCATAAAATCATATTCTAAATATGGACTCACCTTAACTGGTACTTCTTTGCCTGGTATATCTATCCCTCTTGCAGCACCTCATACTGTGCATCAGAGCAGCTTATGTCATGACTAGGCAGTGGAGTGAGATCACCCAAAGAGACACGAATTTCCCCCACTCAAATGCAGGCAAGACTAGAGAACGGTACAGATTCCCTTCCTTTTCCTTTTTTTCTTTCCCTGTCTTTTCCTCACAATACTCACTCTTTTCCCCTCTGTTACCTTTACAAACAGTAGTTATGGTCATAGTTATGATTACTTGTGATCCACTGTGTCCCAGATATTTTAGGAAAACTTCTGATTTGGTGCTGAAGTATAGTGAAGCAACTGAATGAGTTTACAAAGAGGTGTAAAGCTGAACTGGCCCTGTCAATCTCTCTGAAGGACAGGAAGACCCTTATCTTGGGTCCAATTCAATTCTTGTAAGAAAAAGGATGACTTGGAGTTGTGATATAAAACAGTGACACCATTGATAGTGTTACTGAGATATGGGAGGATAAACACAGTAACAGAAAAGGGCTAGTAAAATCAGAAGCATTTTTAAATGTCATGGTCTACAAAAGAATGGACATTTTATAGCTTTGTTATGATCATAAGAGACAGTAGATTGTGTCCTTTGCATAATAGTTTCAGATTTCATTGCCAAAGAAAAATGTGAAAGACAGGCCTAGGAGGACCAATTGAAATTCTATCAAATCATTATAAGGCTTCACAATATGCCATTACAAAATCTGTAGTTGTGCAAGAAACAATCATAAAATAGCCAGACTGCATCTTCATAACATTTCTAGCAGTTTGTGTCAGTATTCATTTAGGAAGTCTTTAATCTGTATATCCATATGCACAGAATAAGTATGAAATACTAGCATTTCATATTAAAATTTTCTGCTATGCCTGTCCTGTTATATATTTTCCCTCAGGCATTTTGCTTGCTTTTAAATACCAAAAGACAAGAAGCCAATGATGGCAAATTCTACTTGAAAAGAGAAGGCTCCTTTGTATCAGAACATTGCAGTGAGCATCTGACACCAAATACTGTATTTCTGGTGACTCCTTTGTTTCAGAAAAGGAGCAAACTTACACTGTTCATCAGACTAGAGCAACAATTTTGAGATGGGTACCTAATGAAGCTTGTTTTTCAGAAAAGACAGATTCTTCTGCCCACCCTCGGAGATTCGTAACCCTTCTACCAGACTAAACCGGAAGGGTGCAATTGATTAATCTCTTCTGAAAAACCTATCTTTTATTTTTAGTCCGTGCAAGAAGAACCCATGATTGTGACAAGATCCCATATTGCAGTCTCTCTTTCAGAGTAAATTATGGGCAAAGTTATAAACCAGCAAAAATAGAGGTTCATAATGGAGACGATGAAAGACCTTTAATTATGCAGAGCATGAAGAACAATTCTGTAATAAAATTAGTGGAAAAAATCACGTCATTTAGTCTACTAAATTGTAGATTGAAGACTTTGTCACTAAAGATGAACCAATGTGCTTGGTTATAGTTGCTCAGGAGTTAGTTGTCTTAAGGCATTTAAGGCTGAAAGTGCTTAATACCCTAAATTCATACATTAATTTTTATTAATCATGATTCGGTGACTCTGTGAGAGAGGTGAAGATAATGAATATTGCTGATTCGTGGTTATGCAAGCTGGTTTTGTATGTTTGATTCAGCCAAGGCTTAAAAGTGAATGGACACTCCAACATAAGCATCTGACTTTAGCAGGATAAGCTTTGATGTAAGCACCAAACTGCTGTATGATCAGCAGCAAGATATAAGCCGCTGCCTTTGTTATGATCATAAGAGACAGTAGATTGTGTCCTTTGCATAATAGTTTCATATTTCATTGCCAAAGAAAAATGTAAAAGACAGGCCCAGGAGGACCGGTTGAAATTCTATCAAATCATTTTAAGGCTTCACAATATGCCATTACAAAATCATTCAAACGCTCTGTTTTTGTCTATATGAGCATATAATTTGGCCCAACAAGCACCTCTATTCAATCAAAGCTGTTGCTGAAGTCCCTACATTTGCATTACGGGTTTTTCTTTCTATTACATTTAAGCTGTTTTTCTGGACTGGACATCATTACCACACATGAATTTAACCTGTCTAGGGGACCATTTCTAAGGTTCAGGCCCAGAAGAGGTTGGAGCATACATGGTGTTTTTGTGGTTTTGAACCCCCGGCTGGCAGCCAAACACCACAACAACCACTCTCTCACCCTTCCCTCACTGTTCCCAAATAAAGCATCAACATTTCCAATGGTTCATGGTTATTTTCAAGAGTGCATTTTAGGATGTGGTTTGGGTGTGGGGAAGGAGACAATTCAAAAGCAAACAGACAAATTTTATATTCTACTGGAAAAGTTAGCACTGTATAGTCAGAGATTAGAGCAGAAAAAAAATGGTAAATTTCCAGCTGCTAAGAATTCTGCAGGACTGCCCTAGCTCCCTGGAGAGAGGAAACATGGGATCTTTAAGGCTTAAAGTAGTTATCCAAGTAATTTTGGAGGAGCAGAGTCAAGAACCTCAAAGTCTCCAGCAACACCTCAGGATTCTGTTGTGTTTGATAACGCTGAGTTCCATCTCTATTTCCAACAGAGACCTTTACTAGCAAGCCATATTTCTTTGTTAAAAAAAACCTGATGAAATGTTATGGTAGCACCCTACAGTCATCATGGAGGGAACAATTGTTATGGAGCAAGGAATGAAATATACAGTGACAAGCTGTGGAGGAGCTGGTCTTCAGGAAAGTAGAAAATGATTCAATTTATGGAAAATTTCAGGCTGTTAAGGATGAGAGTTGCACTCATGATGGGTGAAACATCGGTTGATTCAAAGTGTTTATGAACAACCTGTGATACATTAGCTACACTCTTCGTTGCAGTCTTCTATATTTAAAAGCTTAAAAACTCAGTTTCATTTAGTGGTGTGTTTATGCAGGTATCTTTTATAATAATGTTTACAAACTAGGATGACATATTAGATCATCCAGCCCATCTCCTTTCATCTAAGTGCTCTGATTCAATGGATTTTAATTCATTATTTGTACTAATTCATATTACTGAGACATTGAAATGTATTTGACACTATTATATATATTAGACACTCAGAGATACTTTTGACATAATACATTTTAACACTACTACACACTGGAATTTCTTTAGTCACAGGAAATTGTGTCTACCTTATAAAATTCTCTAAAGTAGGTAGGACACATACTCTTCAATGGAAAGAAAGGCATATGTTTAAAGCATCTTACCTATAGTTAAATTAAAACGTTAATTGAAATAGAAACTGTGTTTTGTAGAACCTTTGTCTATATTCGTTGGCTGCTGTGCACATTGGTCCAAACTAGATTGTGACAATTGACCAACCATCATGTGTACGCTGACTGGCCAGGACAGTCTACAAGGGCTGAGCTCATCCTATCCATGGAAGTCTCTCACCTTAATTCATACGAATAAATAGTGATCTTCTAGACTGTGGAAAGAACTGCCCTTAAGATTTTACCCCATGACAAATTTTGTTGAACTCAATGAATGGATATAAGAGTAACGAAAATAAGAGGGAAGAAATGGGAAGAGAAGTCTATGACTTCTACCTGTCTCACCACTCTGGACCTCACAATCTTGAATGATAAAATAATTAAATAGATAAATTCCTAACAGAATACAGAGTTGTATATAAAACCTTAATTTCAACAGGCTTTGAATCAGACTTTTACAGATGGGTTAATATACATTATTTCCCAGTCATTTTTCCCCAGAAATGCCCAGTTTTACAGAAAAAAGACCTCATTCCTTCAAAAGGGGCACTTCATCTGCATTTTACCAACATTTGAGAGAATGCAAATTGGGAAACTGAAAACCAGACAACTCAACATCTATTAATAATGCTACAGGACTATTTATATCTAACCTGAATGCTGCACTTCTATAGGAATTTGTTTCAATTCAACTTACTGCACTTAACATGTTTCTGTGAATTTGTAACGTACACATATCGATACAAATAGCTATTTTGGAGTATTAAATGATACTGACCACATAAAATGAAAATGGTTCTTTAAGCCTGGTAAGAATTAGTAGGAGTTGTAGCCCTGACAAAGACTACACAGGAGTTAGATTTTATGGTTGTTATTCTCAGAAGAAGAAGATATTGTTATTAAATTTTGCTGATCAGAGCTAGCAGTTTGCTGCAGATCAGATTATGATCATTTAAGTGTTTATGGGCTGACAAAACTCAGAAGTTAAACACTTCATTAAGTTACAGATCAAGATTCTCACAGGATAAAATAATGCGGGTACATTAGTTTGCATCCATTTAGGTCAATTAGGTGTCTGAGTCCCTGGCATCTAACTTCACATCAGGGACTGAAAATGTTGCTGTTCAAACACTTTCAGACACTAAGCTAATTTCAAGCACTCCAGCAAAACTTGCAAATTTGAGTGTAACTTTTATCTGTCTTTAAAATTAGTGATGAGTCAAAAGTCATAAAAATACATTTCATAGTTTTGAAATTTTTCAGCTAAAATCTGCCTCATAATTTCTTTTCTCTAAGATATAATTTTCTACCTGGTGCTCAGATACTGCTGGACTCTAGATTTGCTTTCAGAAGACTATAGTTAAGTCATGACTTTCAATTTTTCTTCCCATTTGACTGGAGTTTGGAAAGGGTATTTCAGTAATGAAATGGAGATTTTTTTCTCCCAGAAGGCTTAGAACCAGATCTTGGGACTACTGAAGTTAAGATGTGAGATGACTTCTTAGCATGAGCCGTCTAAAGCACCTCTATGATATGAACTGCTGAAAGAGTAAGTCAAATTTTCACAATCAAACATTCACTTGGGATTCTTGTGAGGCTTCTGAAAGCATGACAGGATAAGAACTCCAAGAATATTGTGAAATACTTTGCACCAGGAAAACAATAAGAGTTTTGCTTTTGTGAAGCAGAACAATGACTGTAATATTTCAACTTGGTTTTACAGGTCACTTGCCTTTCAGAGGAATGTAACAAAAACTACCATAAAAATATGTGAAAGGGTTGCCACTGAGGGCTAGGAAATGTAATTTTACCCATTTGTGCC
>NW_010104765.1:276-17045 GCF_000699245.1 Pterocles gutturalis | reverse complement strand
GGAAGGAGAGCAGCACCTTCGGTCTCCTGCTTTCCTTTCCCCAAAGCCTACGTGCTGCACAAATTGCCGCCGTTTGCCCTGTCAGTGGCACTCCACACACTGTAATTTGCCTTCCCCCCTCCTTCCACTGCTCCGTTGCTGTTCTCTCCGCTGTGAGGAGCAGCACAGAATGAGTGGAGCTGGAGTCAGGGGGAGAAGATCAGATCCCTGCAACAATGGGGAGGAAGAGGGTGAAAATGTAACTTCTCGTCTTTTTAACCAATTTTTCGTGTAGTAAGGTTGATAACTGTAGGATGTGCAGGGCTCTGGCCCACGTTTCACCAGCACGGGAGAGGTGGCGGGTTTCAGGACCAGAGCAGCCATCAGCAGGTTCCAGTGCAGCGAGTTCTGTGTTCCTGGGATGAAGAGAGTGGGTGCCAAGGGGCAACCAATCAGCTGGTTTTTGGGAAAGAATCCAGAAGCAAAAAGGAATTGAAGCAATCCGTTCCTTTTGAAGATAAACGTGAGGTGGCACAAATGTCATCCAAATTGCTGAGCATCTCTCTATTGCCTGTGTGACGTTCACAGGTCAAATACAGTGTGAACGCAATGTAAAAATCAAACTGCCAAGGCATCTGGGCTGTGTCAGAAAGACTTGCTGCTCTCTGCGTTCTTGGAGCTAAAAGAAAATTCAGTAAGTTGCTGAGTTGAATGCTTCATCCTCCTCCCTCATGAGCGTCTGGAGGTGACAGATGTTTCCTCAGGGCCTGTTATTTTAGACACCTCCATGATTTATATATCTCTGCAAGCCTGGTGGGTGGAATTGGATGTCACAGACGAGCTGAAAATAACTCATATATTCAGACTGATATCTGCTGGCCCATGTAGAAAAACTCTGAGATCAAACTGAATCACATTATATGTGCCTGGCAAATGCGTTGAGATGTACAGATGGAGCAGTGATGGGTTAAAGTGAAGTTGAAATGTTCTGGGGAGAGCGCTGGCAAGGACTCTACTATAACATTTTGCACAGCAGAACCACTGTGGTTTAGCCCTCACAATTGCTTTGCTAAGATGTGCAGTAGCATACAGAGGAAAAATTAATATTTAGAACAGTATGCAATTCCCTATGTGATCATGACATAGAACTCGACAGAATGCCTTTGGCCTCTATGTGAGAGGTTCAGGAAGATACCTGGAGAGAGGACCTTGCAGAGCTGCGCTTGGATGTGTCTGAAGTAAGACCAAAGGCTTCAAACCTGCTCCAGGGTCCTTCTCACTAGAAGCAATACTCGGTAGGAAAATACTGCTGTGGACCTTGGAGTCTTAAGCTGTTAAATGCTCTGTCAAGTATTTTGGGATAATCTGGTGGAAGAGGCAGGCAAATAAATATGCTACATCCACACATGCCCAGCACTCCAAGCACATAAATCGGGAGACACTATTGCACACAGGCAGGTACTGGGCTGAAAGAACAGTGTCAGGGCTAAGATGTAAGCGAATATTCTCAGGTGAAATTCTCAAAAGCCGAGGTCTCTGCTTCTCTCCATGTGTAGAGCCCAGGGAGTTTCACCCACATATTCGTTAAGGATCCTGGTTTTCCCCGAGTGCATCCTGGCCTCCTTTGGGTACAGCTCAGAAGCAGCATTCTCTGGGAGATGATAATATTTTCCAAGGCTGGGTCATTTGTCCATGCCAGCCTCTAGAGGCTATGGAGACGCTGTGCAGAAAGTGCCTGGGCACTCTCGGCCACACCCTGTAAGCCAGCAGTAGGACATTCATAGCCTGCCAAGGTAAACTGCATGAGCGGTGCGCCTCGATTCACAGCCAGGTCTCTAGAGCAAAAGCAGTGAGTGGCAGGACTCCTTGTGAGGAGCTAAAGACAGACCTCACTGCAGAGGACCCAAACTCCTGGAGGATATTCCCACCTCCAGGAAGTATGTTTCTCATGGGCTTACCTATCAGAGTTTCTGCTGTATCACAGCTTTAGCACATGTAATCTCTGCATTTAAAGCCTTTTTTTTTTTCCCCCACCCAAAAATTGCTGTCAGGTATTTGTTTCCACTTACCTGAGTGCTTCCCAAACACTGGGTTTAACCTTGCTGCTGTCTCTAGTCCCCTTTGAGCGCCAATATGTGATGACTCAGATCTCCTGAGGCCTAACCCAGTGCTTTAATCCAGGAGTCATTCGACTTGCCTCTTTAATTAGTTTGAGCTTATTTGGATTCAGTGTGTGTTCCTTTCCTTTCTGCAAGGTGGCATGACTTCCACTCTTTCTTTCATTCTCTGTCTGTCAGCAGGTGATGCACAAAATGATGCTTTTGTATGGGTGGTGGAGGGGACAGGGGACATTAGTCCTGCTCTCAGAGGGCCCTTTAGGAAAAAACATTCTTAAAACGCCAAAAGGTTTTCATTGTTAGGCTGATGGACAAACAATTTGTTGAGAGTCAAAATATTTGTGCTGATAATGTTGCTGTGCCCTAAGGGAATTAATCTGCCTATTTTACATTACTTGACTTTCCTCCTTGCAGATATCTCAGTCCAGCAATGTCCCACATTGCATCCTAGTCCGAGACTCACAGCCCCACACTTGCAGGAGGAAAATGCTGCATCTTTGGAAAACTTGGGTGAAATTTTAAGTGGCACAGCAGGAGTAGAGCCGAAAGCCTTCTGCTGGTTCACAGCAGATTTTGCACTTGGCTGTCCAAAACTTTGGATGATGTCAGTGGGAAAGTGGTATAAAATTGCCATTTTGTCTGGGAGGATGTTAGATATGTTTGTTCTCACTATGTCCTGATGTGTGTGGCCCTACAGGAGTGTGGCAGCAACTTCTCTGATCTTCAACCTGTTGTGGTAGTGGAAAAAATAACATAGAAATGTCATGTAATTGTTTAAAAAAAAAAAAAAAGTGTGGTTTATTTTTTTTTTTTAAGGCCTCGCAATTACCCTGTCACTAGTTGCAGTCCAGGAAACTTTGTGTTTATTAAGCACTGTGTAAATTTGCAGCTCTCTATAAATGTAAAATCAATAGCAATGATAACAGCAGCAAAGTGCCTAGTCCAGGTCTGGTAATAACCCAAGACTGCTAATTTCTTGATAAGGTTGCTTGCTTTACACAGGCACCTCCTCTCCATGTGAGAATACGGGGAGCAGGACACACAATACTTGTATTCCCTGACAAGAAAGGAAACACTGAAAACATGTAGTTTCCAGCAGGTGATGATGGCAGGCAACGATGTAAAGAAGTGCCTTAAAATCTATTCTGGGGGCCTTAGACCCTCCACTGAGGGCTGTGAACACACACTTCCCCCTCTAAGAAATTAAAATCTTAATATTTCCTCATTAATGGTATCATTTTTTCATGTCATTACATGAGAAAGGGGAATCCCCAGTAACTTGACAGAGTGCGCAAAATGGTATTTCCAGAGAATGAACCGAGTGGTGACATGATGGCTTCTGTGCCTGACCCCTCTGAGCTCTGACCACCACTCAGCTGCTTCTAGTAGAGCGCAGCCTGGGCAGTTTCTGGGGTTCACAGTAGGGGTCACCAAATGTGTGTTGGGGCCACACTCACACCTCTGCCGAGGTGTCCTGCAGCTTTACGTCCCCCTCTACCTCCCACCGTGGTGATTCCCTTAAGGGTGGAACCGCTGCAGGCAGCTGGGGTTGGTTCCATGCAGTCTGCTTCTCTTCCACCAGGTCCCCTTTAATCCTACTTCAGGGTTCCCCGATGGTTTACTGCCATCTGTCTAGCCTCTGTCATGAGCAGTTCACTGATAGACATGAGACCCCAGAATGAATCCCTTCTCTTCTCCCTACCCACCCCTGGCAGTGAGCCTGGCCTCATCTCGCTCAGTGGTAGGTCCACTGTCACCTTTGGGCTTTTTCTTTGCCATCCTTCTGCAGTAAACCAAGTCCATCTGCAGCATCAGTTCCCTTCCTTTCTTCTTCCCTGACCTCTTCCTAATAACCTATCCCTAGATCCAGTGACCTTCAGCGCAGGAAGAGTCCTCCTTAAGTGCCTATCCCAAAGGCAGCACTCCTGCTGTTAAATAATAATCCCACAGTAATAATCACCAGAGGGCTGGCGGGGACTTCAGGAAGTCTCTGAAGCCATCCTCCCTTCTCTGAGGTGGAGCCACCTGGGAGCAGTGTCTGATGCGTGCGTGAAATGCTTCTAGCCCTCGGGATGCCGCAGCCTCCCCAGCAGCCCCCTGCGGCCCAGGAGACCTTCCTGGGAAGAAAGCACTTTCTTGAGCACAGCCCAAAACTCTTTCATCCTGCAAATCGGGCCAATTATTAAGTGTCTTTCTTCTGGTGGGTCTGGAGAAGAACCGCTCACAGTCTGCCTTATAAGCAACCTTTTATATAATAGCAAAACAGCTTTTAGAGTAACTGAAAAAGAGGCGTTTGCTCACTTGCAAAGTCAGGAAATTCCCTGCCAATGGACATTCTTTGTCGAGGATCCTTTGCCAGCATAGGCTGAGCGCTAAGCCCCACAATCTACATTTTCATTTTGAATGATTCCCACAAAATAAACCAAATATCACATCCAAGGAGATTAATTACATCCCTTCCAAGGGCGAAGCATTCCTCAGCTACATTCCACTTCTGTCTTTTGTGCTTAGGAAAGGGGAAAAAAATCTCTGTGATGCCTCTGGATCCCACCCCTTGAGGGCTTCTGTCGTTAATAAAGCCGAGCAGCTGGAGCCAGATTTGTCAGACTCGGTCCTGAATGGCTGGCTCCCTCCTGCTGCAAGAGCAGCACCATCAGAGCAGCCCTAGGATTCCTGCCTCTGCTAGAAGATTAATAACTCGTGGCACCACGTTTCCTCAGTAAAAACACCTTTTGTCGTTCTCAGTGACACCCTATCCCCATGGCAGCAGCTGCCAGAGTGGATCTTCTCACTTCCTAGCCGCTCTGGCTTCTGCCTCTGCATGATGCAAGAGTTTGCAATGCTTTTTGGGAGCTCAGGCGTGCTCTCGGGGACTCTGCTTGAAGCGATTGCTCTCTCCAGGCTTTGCAGCGAAGCTTTTATCCAGATGTGTAAAGGAAGATGTGTACAGAAGGAGGGCAAGGAGGTGAAACCTCTCTTGTATTATCCAAACTTAATTAAGCTTTTCCCTGGGCAGTCACTAATTGATTAACCCCAGGACTGCAGAAGGGAACAAGTTTCCTGGAGCTCATTAAAAGAACAGAGTCTGGAATTTCAGGGTTTTTATTTCAGAGATTAATACCTTTGGCTGATGCCTTGCTGACTGATGACAGTGAAACAAACACTACTCAGCAAATGTTGGTAGGTGGATTTGGCTTTTTAAATCCAAATGAAAGAAGTGGTGAGTTCTCACATGCCTGCTTATCATCATCATCGTGGCCATTGCCACCATTTATAGATAGCACTTAACTGGAGCTCTGATGCTACTTTCTGCCCCAGCCTGGTCTGGGCTAACCAGCCTGTATTCTCTTCCAGTGGGCATCAAATCCATTTTAGTTTCACAGGCTTCAAAAGCATTTCACAGGCTTCAAAAGCGTTTCACAGGCTTCAAAAGCATTTCACAAAATTGACTAAAAAACCCCTCCCCAAACCAAAAATCAGTTCACCCGCCATAAAATGCAGCCACTGCAGGTGTGGGTAAGGCCAGCTCTGTGACAGCACAGGGCAACACCCCAACACAGCTGTGGAGAATGTGGAGAAGGGGAAAAGATGCTATGTCTGAGGGGACCTGCAGGAGGAATATAGGGAAGAGGACCATCCCCTCCCAAACACCTGGGACACTGACTTTACTGAAAACACTAAGATCATTTCCAGTCTGATGGTGTTCAAATCTGTCTTACACAATTAATTCCCACCCAGAGCCACATACAGCACAGAGCAGGGGTTCAGGCTATGCCTTCTTCTCAAAAACCTGCAGCTTGGTGCACTGTTTGCAGGTCTCCCCTGCAAGTACTACTCTTGGTGACATTTGACATGATGAAAGCTGACCCTGTCAGGACAGAGACATAGACAGTGTGTGGAAGAGGCTCTGGGAAGATAAGGTGTGCAGAACAGTGTGGAGTCAATATGCATGCCTGAAGATGAAGGAGATCATCACAAGGACAGGGTGGGTGGAAGAGCAGGTACTGGCCAGGTGACAGAAAGCTGTTAAAAGGCCAGCGTTCACAACCAGCCCAGCTAAAACTCCTGTCACTTGGAGCTAGTTCATTTCAGCTGGGCTTTAAAGCTATTTAGAGCATGGAAGGAAAGCCCTGGCATGTAGCAAACTGACAAGGTTGTGTGAGCACTCTGGGTGTGAGATGTTGCTGTAGATTTTCTCCTGTCAGCCTCTGAGTTGCTTCACTTTTTTTTTCTTGCTAGGACAGACTGGTGTCCTGTTCCCTGCTACTCTCCATCCTTGAACAAGATGCTCATCTCTCCTCTTCTGAAGAAGTTTCTGCGCATTCTGTGAAGTTCTAAAGGGATTTGATGGAACTGTCAGCTAATCAGTAACATGGACAGGTAGCACCCATCCTACATGGTTTTCACTGTGAACACATCTCTGTGGTCATGTCTGCCTATTGCTGTCCTAGGCCTGCTCACCTTTAGGCCCTTCAGAGCACTTCAGATTTGCTTTTCTGTCTCTTCTGTTTAGAAAATGTTTAACATGAGTGAGCATTTACAGGAAACTCCCAATTTTCATGCCATGTTTGAAGGATGCGTGTTGTGTCTCTGCGTTTAGTTAGTGACTGCTCCCTAGGTGTAGCTATGAGGAATAGGGACTGCCA
This sequence comes from Pterocles gutturalis, assembly GCF_000699245.1. Lineage (NCBI taxonomy): Eukaryota > Metazoa > Chordata > Aves > Pterocliformes > Pteroclidae > Pterocles > Pterocles gutturalis. The sequence continues at coordinate 10,303 of NW_010104765.1, read as the reverse complement.
CTGTCTCTGTGGTGAAATCACATTTGTCAGCAGGGAGAACTGACTCTCCAGAAGAAGATGCTGCTGAGGAAAGAGAGGAAGCCAAGTGTCTCCTCTCCAGAGCACATGGACTTCCCTGTCCTGAGGAGGACACTTATGACCCTCATAACCCTCCCCCCTACTGCTTGCTCTGTCTGCTTCTTTCTCTTTCTTCTTTTCCTCTTTCCTCAAACACACCCACTATTTAACCATTTAGATATAAAAATAAAAAATCAGAAAACCACCCAACCCACTAGACAGAGGGTTTGCTAAAGAAGGGTAATTTTAAAAGCAAGTCTTTGAGGTCAGCATGTAATTGTAACATTGGGACTATGTGATCCAAGACAAAAATAATCCACTGGGTATCTGGTCAAGGAGGAGAGGATGGCAGCCTGCAGTGAAGGAAGAGTGACTTACACAGGATTGATCAGATAGCAAAAGATAAGGCAAAACTACGCGCTGGCACCAGGACTAATATTTGTGTAGGATGCTGCAAGACTTTCTGTGATGGGATCGTAAGAGCTGCTGTTGGGGGTCATAGCATCCCTTGGGCGGTAGCCCTGCCTCTGCCAGGGGCTGGCACTGGGTGCTTTCCGTGAATTTCATGGTCTTCCACAGAAATACAGATATGATGTGAAGTATATTTATATATTAATTTGCTTATGAGGAACATTTCTGGTTCGGTTTGGAGTTTAGGGTGCTGAGGTTTTTTGATGGTTCTCCGTTTTAAATCCCCTGCTTCAGGTACTTTATGAAAACCTGTCTGCTTCAAAGGGTTCATGGGGCTGCAAGCCATGCCCTCGCCTTGCATGGTGGAACAGAGGATGTTTTCACTCCTATAAATGTCAGATCTGTCAGATCCTTTCCTGACAGTTTCTTCTCAGTTATAACTGACAGCAATAAGTTATGTGGGCCGATCATATAATGTATTTTACCACTATTTCCTCTAGTGCATTTTAAATTAAGAACTGAGTCTTGTAAGTGCCTGAAGGTCTGTGCTGTCTGCTTGCCCTGAGAGCACAATACAGGGGGCAGGAAGACCAAACCAGAGTGCTGGTTTTGTTTATCATTCTGGCAAGAGACGGTGGCAGCCCCCATCACGTGGAAATAATGATGCTAATTCTTGTACTGGGGCAAAGGCCCAACTGTCCACAGAGGACCGTGATTTGCCTGGCTCCAGAGGTGGCATGGGTAGGACACCAAGCAGCCTTTAATCTCTGTCATTTCTAAGACTGAGTTGGTTTCACATTTGCTCCCAGACGAAAGCACATAAAAATCAGTTTTACCATGAAAGAAGTGTAAGAGGAGGGAGCATGCCTGTACATTGATGCCAATGACTTGGGGGTATAGAGCTGTACCTGAATTGATGCCACTTGTGTTTCCATTCCAAGATGCCGAGCCATCAACTCTCCAAGCTTTCACCACAGTTCAGTAATTCCCCTTCTCAAACCACTGTCTGTGGCATGAAAGGGATTTATTTTTAATCAGAGACCAGTGCTGGTTGCAGGGGTCTTTACTTTGTGACCTTCAATTCTGTTTCCAGGAGGAGACAGTGGGTTTCAGTACCTTCTTGCTGTGGCTGTCTCTGGGTCAGCCCTTCCCAGAACATATGCCACTGATTCAGGAGGGCTTGCTGCTTCCCCTTTATTTAAGTGCTAGTTAGAGAGCTCTGCCAGGATCCATTGCAGTCGTAAACCACGCTCAAGGGATGAGCAATTTAGGGTTTGCAGTCATTGTGGACCAGCCCTGGAGACCTCATGCAATTGTTTTTCATCTCTCTTACACCCACAGTTTTGCTAGATTAGAGTTACTGCAGAACTCATAGTTTCTGACTTGAATTTGAGTTGGGAAAGACACACGGAAGAAAGGAATTTGTGTTGTAAATTAGATTTCTCAGATTTCAGTAATTTGTCATGGAAATGTGGCTCAATCTATGCAGTCATAAAAACATTTCACATGTTCAAACTCTTCTCATGCTATTAAGTTGCCTGATGTAGCAGGGTACAGTGACTGTAGGAAGTAAGGTTAATTTCAAATCGGCTGTGGTAGAAAAATGACTTGTCACTCCAGTTGGGGAAGCATTAAACCTGAAAAATGAGGATTAACCTAGAAACCATTCCCTCGTCCTAGTGGTCTCTGTGAGAAGACTGGATTCTTGGCTCAAGTTGTTTTCTACCCCCTCCACAGTGTCCAGTGGGGTGTATGTTGCCTCTTGGTGCAGCTCAGGTCAGCGTGAGAACAGCCAAGTACATCCCTGTTTGCATTGTGCTCCCCAACGATCCAAAACGAAAACCATAATTCAGAGCTCAGTCAATGGGGGTGGTCTAAAAATAATAGGATTGAAACCAGTAAATGATGGTTTCTTAGGTCTTCCCACCTGCATCGTAGTCAGGGGGGTCAATTTTCAGCCACTTCCCTGCAACCATCAGAAGTCACCTAAGAAAAGAGCAGGGAGGTGAGAGGCTTCCACGTTCCCAGGACTCAGGGTGGTCAGGCTTTAAGAAAACCACTAAATGTGCTGAGATGTCTGGAGAAAGAAAGATCTGGCAATGCCGTTAGCCCCATTTGCCCCACAAACCAGAACCTCTCATTTCTCTTGTACATCAGTGGACGTTAGGGATGCACAGGCACAGTGGCTGTGGGAGGTGAGTTCCTGAGCACTTCAAAGAGCCTTTTCCTGAGTGCTGCTGCCTTTGGGCATGTTTCATGCTTCATGTTTGGGGCTGCTGCCATACTCAAGCTCTGGATGAATCAAGAGCTGTACAGGACATGGCAGCACCAAAGGGACCCTGCTCAGCACGCCAAGGAGACAGGTTCTCTGGGACAGAGGAGCCAGGGACTCCACTACCCTGCCTTGCCCTGCTTTGCCCTGCCCTGCCTTGCTTTTCCTTGCCCTGCCCTGCCCTGCCTTGCCTTGTCTAAGCTATCTACCCCTCAGTCAGCTGGAGAAACCACATCTCAGCATCTCTGTTTCCTTACTGGGTATCTTTATAGAAAGCACGAGGGGTTTGCTCAGTGGGGCTTCTGGAAGGCAGATGATTATTTCTGTCTCTTTATTTCGTATCTTGATCGGTGCATGAAGAGGGTTGTGTTACATGCTTGGCTGCAGCTGTATGAGACTTGTTGACCCAGGAAGTCCCTCTCTTCCTTTTTGCAGGTTGAAAAAAACGCACTAGGGCTTTTCAGCCTGGAAATGCCAGTTGAGCAGGGAGCTCTGCAAACTCTGTTTACCAGGGCTTCCCCCAAAGTGGTTCTTGCTCAGCAAGAGGGCAGCTGACTGGCCCAGGTGAGCTCTCCTGATGGTGGGAGAGCAGCAAGGCCAGCACTGGACTGCTCCCAAGAGCAGCTGCATGCCCAAGCAGCATGGGCAGTGCCAGCTCCAAGATCCCTTCCTGCGGCTGGCCCCAGCCCCACGCGCTGCTTGGACAGGGAGAGCCGGGCAGGGGAGTTTGCTGCTGAGAATGACATTTCTGCGTGCACCTGACAGCATCTGTTGCCATGGCAATATGTATTTGAGCCTAAGCCGAGCTGCATCTTCCCTGAAGTTGTGAATTGAGCTTAGCTTTATTTATTTAAATCCAACCATAACGAGTGATAGAAAGAGAAGAGACACGTTACAAGTCCCCTTGCTCAGGCCGTAGCTAAATGAGTCAGAGGCACTGCAGGCTTTAATCAGCCCACCTGACGTCAAACCTCTCCATCAGAGGAAAGTGCCGCCTGGAAATGTCAACATGCCCAAATGGAAAGGCCAGAAGGTAAATCTTTTCCTGTGCTCACTCACCGAATAGGAAAGAACAATTAAAATTCAGCCAGTTCCCTAGACACATCTTAATAGCCGTCTGATTGAACACCTTTCTCGTCCCAGTCGTCTCCCATCCCTGCCATTAGCTGCCTGGGGACAAGGCCTGTTGGTTTGAAGGATCTTTCTAATGCAGCAGAAGCAAATTCCAGATCCTACAAGCACAAAAACCCAGCAGCAAAAATGGACTCTGCAGGAAAACTCTGTCAGGAAATGAGCTCTCCCACAAACACTGAGCTAATCATGCCATCATGGTAGTTCCTAGTTTCACGCGTGTCAATGCCCAGGGCTAAGCAGAACATCTTAGCTGGGACCTATGTCACTTGCCAACAGAAAGTTGGGATGAGGAAGAAAGCAGCGAGAATAAGAGACCATGTTTGCCAGAGGTGTCAGCCACCTGCAGACAGATCGATGCCAACCCTAAGAGATGCACCACAGCAACAGGAAATGTTTGTGGGCGTAACAGAGGAGTGTCCTTCTGGGAAGAAAAACCCTCCTGCATCCTTTCTAACAGAGCTCAAACTATGGGCCCCCATGATACAGACCATGTGAGAAGGAGCCCCTAGCTTTGGATGCAAGAATCCTGTTCCTGGGTGTATATCAGAAGTTAGGTGTGTAAAGGGAAGAGAGGTCAGCCAAGGACACCTACAGATTTGTCTGCCCCTTTGAGGAACGTCAAGCTGGGAAGCCTAGGGAAACCATCCCTTCACAGCCCACTGGTGCTTGCCAGGGGTGACAAAGGGACACACACAGACATCAGAGGACACGAGCACATGGAGAAGAAGGAAGGAAGAATTTAAGATGCAAACCGCACTGCTTAAAACCAGGGAAGCTTTCCAGTTCCTCCAAAGTGCTCCCTACACCCAGCACTGCACAGCAGCCAACCTGGTGGGCTTCTGATCTTCCCAAATCACTTAACACTTTTCCCTCTTTTATTTTTGTCCTAAATGTAAGCGTTTTCCTTTAGTGGCTGATGCTGGCAATGTGCCCCAGACATTACACTGGGTTTGCTTTAGGAGGTAAGTCTGTAATGAAGGTTTCCTCTGCCGTGCCTCTTTTTCCCCCATAGTGAAAGTCTGTAATTACCACCAAGGGGCGAGGCAGACAGCACTGAAACAATGTCATTTGAACGGGGGTGAGACACGCCTGAATTGCTGGGTTGTGCTTTTCTCCTGGGCAGCACTGCCTGTGGATCCGGACCTTGCTTTTAACCCTTGGCAGGGCAGGGAATGATGTCTCCCACCGCCCTCGACCAGCCTGCTTGGCTCTGATCAGGGCAGATTCTGTCAGATGTAACTAAGATGTGAGTGTCTGACTCCTGCGCCATGCTCAAGGGGCTAAGTGGCACCAATCAGTGGGGATTTCCCGCAAGTCATCATGGGGGTAACGGGTTTTGGAGGTGACTCTGTGTGGCCCATGCAGTGTGCCAAAGCAGAGCTGTTGCAGTCTCCTTGTCCCAACTCAGCTATTCCAGTTGCAGTGGCTCTTCAGCTGCCTCTTGCACCAAAGCCATCTGCATCCCGCTCCTTAATGCAAGGTGTCTTCTTCGGGTAAAATTCCATCAAACAGGGAGTGCAGCTGTACCCCTCATCCTTCCTGGGAAAAAGTTCAAGATCTAGGAAGTGGTTAAGAGAGATGAGGCAATACAGCCCCTTCAGAATGGCTCTTCAGATTGCCTGGGTCCCTTTTGCAAGCTGGCCTTGCAACCATTCAGGCTAGAAGCCTGTTAGAGTAAATAAAAGTTTGTGCATGAGAAGCTGAGGCAGCCACCCTCTTCTGCTGTTCTGTAGCTTCCCATTCACCTGAATTTCCTGAAGGGGAGTTATTTACAGTGTCTTCAAATGCTAACAAACTGCTGGAAGGAGATGCTCTCAAACTGAAGTTACTCTTCATTCAGTTAGTCACTGTCAAAGTTGTCTGGTTCTTCAGGGAAATTGCCAGGGGGAAAGAAAAAAAAAAAAAAAAAAAAAGGTGGTGTCTGCTCTTTCTGAGGTATCGAGCTAGGAGGGCAGATGGTGTGTGACAAGGCAAAGAAACATTCTTAGCCCGCCATGAAGTGAAGGAGGCACAAGGTGATTTTTGCCCCTTTATGTTACTTTCAAAGTGGTGAGTTTTCCGTTCTCATCTTTTGTTATAGAGCCCATTTACTATTTTGGGGCTTTACTTTCAGTCGTACCTAATCCTGCTGCAGGCAGCTCAGCCACATTCCCAGGAGGCTGAAGGGGTTCCATAGAGGGACATTGTTAGGGTCTGGTGTCTTGTATTCAAGGCTTTCCTTTCCCTAGGTCTTGCATTCCCCACTTCCCTGCCTGTGACTCGCTCCTTGTTTCCTAGGCCGATTTAAATCTATCCGAGGGCCCTAAGTTCACCCCAGAAAGAATAATAATTGCAGCGCTGAGCTCTGTGGCTTCCCTTTCATTCCCCACATAGCATTAGGGTGCTCACTGAAACCACAGCATTCATGGATCCTTGCCATATGCAAACATGCAATTAATATGCTCTTCACTTTCCCCTCTACTTCCCAAGCAAGAGAGGAAAAAAAGCACAACTCGAGGTGTATGTTCCCTTAGCACACGCACATGTGTGTGCATGCACCTCACTGCAGTGCTCCAGCATGGCTTACACCTATCCGGGCTCGGTAGTTACTTGTGGAACATGTCTGCTTGCAGGTAGATGTTTAATTTGATGCAGCACCAGTTCTGGATAGCTGCACGCAAAGCAACATGCACAACACAACTCATTCCTGTGGCAGCAGATTTAGGAAGATTTCACAGGTCTTCCTCCGCTTTCTCTGGTGTTAGCAGGGACCTGAGATAGGTGTGATTTCCTTGCTGGGTCGCCTCCCTGTCCCACTGCTGCTCGGTGGCGGTGGGAGCAGGTGTGCTGGGTACCTGGCTGGGAGATAGCACCCAGGAGGAAGGAGGAAACAGAAAGCAGCTGAAGCTGGCTGGAGGGAGGTGTGTGTGAGAGAGTTTAAACCAGACACTGGAAGGCAATCAAAAGGGAGCCGGATTTCCCGGGTGAGGCAGGGCTGTGGATTGGAGGGCAGAGAAAGGCTCCAGCATCTGCAAGTCCTTCCTCGAAAGTTACCTTTTGCTAGAGGATGTTTTGCTGGATTTCTCCCCTCCTATCTTGACTTCTTCATGGGCTTTGAATTGTTCCTACTAAAACTAAATTAAGAAATGACAGCCTGAGTGTTGGATACGTAACTACTTGTGCCATCACACACGGTCTGACTCCTAAGGGACTGTCTGGGGACTGCAGAGCCTCTTCTTTGAACTAGTTTGAAAGTCCCATTTTCCATCCTCACCTTGTTCTCACTGGGACTTCAGGAGCAGAGGGGACCTACAATGTAGCAGTTGCTCCCTCTGTCTGTGTTGCACAAAATAGTGAGCAAAACCACTCCCGAGCAATACAAGGAGAGGTAATAGAGTCCAGAAAAGCCCCGCAGAGAAATAAAGGCAGGACTGCTCTGAAGAGCTACTGAAGGGCCAAAGTACGAAGCCTGCGTGGCTCCAGAAAGCCTTTGTGGCTAGGGAGGTGGCTTGTGGCAGAAACCAGCTGTTCCATCCATTTGAACATTATAGCTGGAAAAATAAACAGGACAAACAGTATCTTTCACCAGACTTGAAGTAAAAGCTCTGCTGTGGTGGCAGTCCTAAAAAGCCAGCCTGACCCCCAAAGCAAGCAGCTCTAATGGCGTGAATCATTCCCGCACCAGCTCTCTGGGCTGCAAAGGAGGGCAAACCCCAGGCAGACAGCCCCTTCTGTAACAATGGAGCCTGCATGCAGCAAACCAAAAATCACTGACGTAGGCAATTTGCCCCACATTCCTCAACAAACACTCATCCTCGATGAGTTTGTGAAACCTCCAGGCTTGGTCTGAGGAGGACCAAAAGCTTCAGTTTTGCAGGCTGCAAATTGGCCTGGATTGCTGCGCACATGTTCAAGCCCAGGGGCTGCTTCTGACACATCTTGCTCACAAAGGTGCAGGGTGAAGGCAAAGCGAATGCAAGGTGGCACGATGAAGGACTTGCAGTTCTCTCTCCATGGGTATAAAGGCAGGCAGTGGCACCCAGATGAGGCAGGATGGAGCAAAGGAGAGCAGGATCCATTTCTTATGAGAACTGGGTTGATTCACTTCTCAGCATTGATAAAATGAGCTTGGTCTTACACATGCATTTGTAGTATCAAATGTTGTGAGGCTGGGAAGGCTTATCTGCTGTCAGTTTGAGACTTGTTCTGTCTAAACATACTTAGTTGCTGTTTCGGTCTCCTGCTGTGCTCAGGCAAATAAATCTAAATATAACATCAGGGAAAATAAGGCTGAAAAGGGATTTGAGTGATTATGTGCCCCGAGGCTGACTCCCAATCAGCCGTATCTGTGTCCCAAGAGATGGCTCCAGAAGTTGGTTTTAAAGATGCTCTGGTGAGGGTGACATTGCTACTTCCCAGGCACTGTCTGTTGCTGCTTGTCCCCTCCAGTGTGGCAAGGAAGAACAATTCTTGCCTTGCTATTTCCTGCGGCTCTTTGAATGCCTAATGACTGTCTTCTCTTTAGACTGAAGAAGCCTAATTCCCTTGGTCCTTTTTTAGGGTCCCCTTTTTCTCCAGTCATTTCCACTGCTCTCGTCTGGATCCAGCCCAGTTAGTCCCCATAGCACCCCACTGCTCAAGGGGTGGCACCCCAAACAGGCACAGCATTTTGTCTAACATCATGTTCTGCACTGGTCCTCTGCAGAGCAGAGTGCTACAGCTGAGGTTCCCTATCAGAGCTCTCCAAGATGGGACAGAGCAGCTTTGCAGCGTGATACTGAGAAGGGAGGTTTGTTATAATCCTTCCTTGCCTGCAGAGGTGCGGCAGCAATAGACAGGGGAGCTGCAGCCGGGGCAGTTACGTTCAGTACTAAAAATATTAAATAGAAGCAGGGTCTCAGAAAAGGCAATTTCATTTTTTCCAAGCTATTCTAATCTTCTGAATGGACTCGCAATCCCTATTTGAATGTGCCAAAGCATTTTTCCTTCAGAGTGCAGACAAACAAGTGAGGTTTACTTTGCTTGACCTTTTCTGATGACACTGCAACCCATGCTGTGCAAACAGTAGCTTGAGCTGACAGCATCTCAGCTTCCTCAGCCTGGGGCTGAGGGTAAATACCGCGTGTGTCCTGAGAAAAGGCTTCCTGGTGTTAATGTGGGTGAGGCACTGAACCAGAAACTCTTGGTTTCATCAGTAAGTCTTCACAGTTAGGGTAGCGATATCCGTGTTTGGTTAGCAGCGGGAGGTGGAAGCTGCCCCTGTTGTGGCTCTGCCCATGCTCCATGAACTGGGGCTGTTACCGTGCTGCTATCACAGGGGTTAGTCCTTCTGCCCCTCGCAGTGGACAACACCCGGACTGGGGTGCTAAAGGGAAGACGCATTTCCCCTTGCTTGGAGACAGAGGTTTGCTTCTTGCTGTAGGCCCCATCTTACAGCAGCAAAGGTTTCTGTGTTCTCCCCTTTAAACTCCCGGGCACCCACGTTGACAGAGAGATTTCTTTACCATTCAGGAAGGAGGAACAGTATTGTTTTCTCAGCACAGCTCTGTCCTGGCTGAATTTATGTCTCTGACCCTTTTACTGAGAAGCTTTTGAAACTTGACTGAAATGTAAGGTAAAAGTAAATGTAACTGTAAGAGCCCATTGTGTGTGCAAATATAAAGGCTTTTGTGTGCAGGAGGTAGCATGCGGCTGCTTGTGCTGCGAGTAGCCAAGGAGCACCTCGGGTTGCGCTGTTAGTCCTGGGACCTGTGGGGAGCATGGAGCAAGAGCCCAGATGGATGGAGACCCGGCGTGTGGTTCAAGCACAGGCTCCAGCCAGCCTCACATCTGCGCTTCCCCACCGTGACCCTCATTGCTGACAGCTTTCCTCTAGGTTTCTTCTGGGAGGGATGCACCGCTGTCTTTGTTTTTTTCTCCATATGCCTGTGACCAAGAAAGCCATTGCCAGGGGCTGTGACTCTGGTCCATTCTCTGTGGAGCCATGAAAGCAGGGACAGATTAATAAAACATCAGGGCTTCTTCAACAGGTTTACTGTAAGTGGTTTTCCTGAGTGTTGGTTGGAGTAAGGATCAGAGAGGACAGGGATCCATAATCCTATTTATCTGAAGCCATATAATCTTCCTGAAGCTCTTTAATAGTGCCCAACTCTTTAGTTACAGAGCAGCCACATG
>NW_010104765.1:0-251 GCF_000699245.1 Pterocles gutturalis | reverse complement strand
CGGAGAGCAAGGAGCAGGACATCTCCCCGCCGGCTTGGGGCTCTGCTTTGAGCACTGACCCCTTGCAAGATCCATCTTTCCCGAGGGATGTAGAGGGAACACAGACACTGCCATCCCCTTTCTGCCGGCGGGGACATCTGCTGAAGGGAGGGTTTGTCGTGTTCATCAAACTGGAATTGCTCTGCGGGGGTCAGCGACACCCCCGGGTCCCCTCGGCGGTGCGGGGGCCCGCGGGTGGACCCGGAGGTGCG
>NW_010104764.1:0-19163 GCF_000699245.1 Pterocles gutturalis | reverse complement strand
CCTGGCCTGCCAGCCGGCTCTCCCGGTTTAATTTAATTTGGGGTTTGTTGGGTTAATATTTTTTATTAAACTTTCTCAGCACTAGAAGTTTTCAGTAAATGTAGCTCTCTACTGTACTGCTCAGACCCTTCCAGAGAACTGTGAACTGGTTTTAAAGTAGGAAGCTGTTGGGCTTTCCCCTTGCAACCTTTTTTTTTTTTTTTTTAAATTCTCCTTTTTCAGCCTGAAGGAATAATTTGACTTTTTTCGGCGAGGGATCAGCCCTCAGCAGCGAGGGAGACGTGAGCCTTAGCTGGCACGAGCAGCAGGGTGTTTTGTAAGGGAAAAAGCAGTTACTAGCACACACTGGCAATTTAAGGATACAAACTTTTTTTTTTTTTTTCCTTTTCTATTTTTTATTACTACAGCAATGTCAGGGGCTCAGTTGCGTTATGTTTTATATTTAAGATAATTAGCAGAATTAAATCTAACTGGCCTAGGGGAGTTGGAGGAGTCTGCAGCAATAAGGAATTACTGACGTGGAGAGACACAGAAGAAAAAGCCTGGCAGCTGTATCTCCCCTTGGTGCTGCCGTTGCGATGTAGATTATTAAAAACAAGCAATATTTCAAAGCTGTGGTGTGGTGCCTGGTCAGCTTGGCGGTGGGGAGGGGGGCAATGCCAGCGGCTGGGGCATGGGGCTTTGCTGCTTGAAGCCAGCCCTGAATTGGGGGCAGCAAAAGGCAAGAAAGCGGTTTGAAGGAATGGGAAGGAAGGGTGGGGAGGGTGTGGGGACACCAATGTGTGATGAGGTATTACATATGTATGTGTACATCTATATATACATATATATACACACACACACAGAGATAGATGGATACATGTATAGATATTTGTATGTACGTGTCTATACATATATAGATAGATCAACACAAAAAAATAAATCTTGCTGTGTAGCTATATAGATACAGCTATGTATCAACCTCTATATTATGTGCATTATGCTTTTTGCATGTACATACATATGTGTGTACATTTGTTTAGCCACACCTATTAGCTCTATATATATCTACATGTGTATTGTGGTAGATATAGAGATACATAGCTACAGAGCATCGTACTTGTATGTATCTAGAGATATGTGTGAATAGGTAACACCTATAGATACATTATATAATATATAGTCATGTCTATAGGTGTAGCTATATGTACCTGTGTATGGCTATATATATTTTTATATATATACAGACACATGCTTATGCATTTTTTAATACCCACACCTATATTTATGTGTGTATGTGTGTGTACAGGTCTGTAGTTATGCCTCTGTCTCCATCCCTAGGGCTGTAGTGTCACGGTGAGCCCCGTGCCCTGCCCAGCGGGAGCAGCTCCCCAGGGCACAGCAGCACGATCATTTCTGCTGCACATCATCCCCACCCGGCTCTTGCTGGCAGCCAGGGGCACCAGCAGCCTTACCTGAATAGAAGATAAATAAATAAAAAGCCATCGAGCCACAGGAGCATGGGGGCAGGATCCGTGCTGCCTTCCAGCTTCCAGCCCAGGCAGCCTCCCAGCTGCTCACCAGGACCATCGGTACACGCCTGCCAGAAACGGAGATTTTTGTTTATTCTGCGCTTACCTGGGAGCAGCTGCAGGGCCAAATGTCTTCTGAGGGTGCAACTTGGATGCAGCAGTGAACAGGGAAGCCTGGAGCATTCAGAGCTCAGCGCCGATGCCCACGACAGGGCAAACACAGCGCCCTGGTAGTTAAGAGGAGATGGGTGAGGGTCCCTTTGACAAAGCCTTGAATTAGCATTTTCATCCAATTCCTTGTGACCCCCCCAAGCGATCACAATCAAATGTCACAGAAGCCCCAGTAACACCCCTGCCTCAGTCCCTATGATTAACAGAACCTATAAGCAGTTAACTAGAATTATAAGTTGCTGCATCTCAAGAAAACACATTTATAAGGTATTCTATTTTTTTTGTTCCCTAGCAGTCTCATAACCACTTAAGATTTCCAAGATTACACACCACAAAACAGACTTTTATGAGCAGCTCCTCGGGGCAGCGTAGCGAGCGACAATTCTCATTTCCCAACCAATCCTATGCATAAAGTACGTTCCTCATTAGAAGGTTTTGGTGTTAATACTGGTGTTACTGGGCAAGGCAAGCAGCTGATCTAATCCTGCATGTTACGTTGACATTTTCTCCAACTCAAAGGTTTACACCCTTCTCAGCCTTTCCCTGAACCTAGGGAGAACCTCTCGGCTGTAGCTGCAGCGGAGGAGAGCGGGGAGAGGCTCCCCCAGGTCACTGCTGCCACGCCGAGGCAGCGACTGTGGCCAGCTCTGTACTTTCGAGTTTCGTTTCTTTCAGAAATCTTTTCTCTGGGTACAAGGAAGCGCTTTCGCTGTAGCTCGTGCGCTATTTATAGGTGGTGATAACGATTTATTTGCTGCAAGACGGACGTCATCCCAGCCCCTCGTGTTACAGCTCATAATGGAAATAGTGATGAATCAGGAATGCTAACTTTGAAGTCTCAGTACCGTAAATGTACCCACAGCTATATTTAAAGTCTAAAGTATTCAGAAATAAAGTAAAACGTGGCTTTAAGAATGATGCTGTGGGTAAATGTTCAACACCACTGCTGCAGGTAAAACAACCTGGGCCAGGATGCAGAGTCTCAAAAAATAGCAGCAAAGATAAAAACAAGCTCCAAAGGCCACTTAAAACTGTAACCTATGTGCTAAAGTAATTTTTATACCAAAATTAAGTTGACTGTCCAGGCTAAGATTTTCTTCACTCCTATACTTTTTGGAAAGTATTTGCTATTTGCAGCAGATTACTGTAATAAAAAAAAAAAAAAAAAAAAATCACAACTGCAAACTGTGTATGCAAAGGCTTATTTTGAGACTCCATCAAGACATCCTGCTGTACAGGATCCAATTTGCTAATGACTCTTAAAGACCATTATTGCATCTGCGGAGAGAGGAAGATGTTTAACAATCTCCAGTCACCACAAATGAGTTTGAACACGAGCGCACAGAGCAGCTGAATTCAGGGCCAGCATTGCCACAGAGAGCAAAGTACAGAACACAAGTGTCTCTTAAATCACCGGGGCCAAAAAGAAAAAAAGTTCATTGAGATCAAGCACACAAATAGAAAGCACGGCTGTTATATGCTCGAGGAAGCCAGGTAAAAAAAAGCTTCTGTAAAAGTCTGTTTTAAGAGCCCCTAATTAAAGCCACAAGCAGCAGCCACCCATTTGCAAGGTGTTTGATTTCCCCTCTGCCCAACCTCCCAGCAGTGGTGACTAAGGCAGGGTTACGTGCATCTGGGCAGTGCTATTCTTAGGGACAGTATTTCCTGAATAACCAATCAGTAAAATGACTTGGGAAATACAGAAATACCAGCTAATAAACACAATCACTTCACAAATGCCTCAGAGGGATGCAAGTTTAAATCAAAAGAGAAAAATACAAAAATATTCCCCTTCCTAACCATCTGCCGCTGCTGGTAGCGACACAACCAACACGCACCCCAGCCCCAAGGATGTGATTACATTTCCACGCTTCTCCACAATCAGCATTTTCTCCTCAACTAGTGCTGAGAGCTGCAGCCACTCTGTCACCTCCCCTCCCCTACGGGATGCACTTGGCTTTTTCAAAATGAATGAATCTCTCAGAAATTAGCCGATCCCAAGAATAATCTCCAACTTTAACAGCATGTAGCAAGGTGGGAAATGAGCTGATGTGGTGAGAGGAAACCTTTTTAGCTTTGAAGGAAAAAATAATTCCTACTCATCACCTTCAGGAGTACAGAAGAAGCACCCTTGAGCAGGCTGGAGATAACCAGCGGTACTACAAATAGCCTTCCACTTACAGCAGGATCCAGGGTTCAAGGTATGCACGACCAAGTCTTCCAGCCTCAGCAGCCTGGGATTTGTCCTGCAGGTAGGGAGAAAAATGGGAGATTTGGCTTCAGGTGGGGCTGAGAACCCAGGGACAGGCTGCTTTAGGGATGTCAGCTGGGTGGCAGTGGCTCTGAAACTTCAGTTGAGACCCAAATCTCTCCAACTCAAAGCAACACGTGTCTTGTTTCTAGTGACAACGTCTCAGAGAGGTGAACGGCCTCCACAGCTATCTTCCAGAAGGGACAAGTCAAGACGACGTGAAACACTGCCCGTGTATCACTGCCACCCCACTTGCTGCTTTTGTATTACTTTTTTTGTTAGCCATGACACAAGCCCCCAGCCCGGCCAGGTCTGACCACACGGGGCCACCTCTCCTTTGCACTGGGAATGATCCCACCCAGAACGAACTGGTGCACGTGAGCCACGGCAAAGGGTCATCCAAACCCCAATTTTGGAACAGGCACTTCTTGAAATTTTGTGCACACCTTCTCCAAGCTGCAAAACATGGGCGTTGCTGCAAATCCTGAGAAGAGCTGAGTTAAAGAACTGCAGCTTTTACGTAACACCGTCCCCTTCGCTCGCCCACCTGCACTGAGTCAGCACAGCGAGCTCTCCTCAGCTGGAGTCTATTTCTGCATCAGCTGGAGGTTATTAGAGCTCTGCAGCCACCACAAATGGAACCTATCAAGAAACAATTAAAAAAGGGATTTTCTTCCATCTATTATCAGTTATTCTGCAGGAGGACTTCTCTCCCACAGTGCTATTCAAGCGACAGATATCACAGAATATCACATCAGGTCTGTTCTGTCCTCTGACTCATGTTCCTAAATAACTCTGGATGACTCATTTCTCCTAACTTGTCTTGGCTGAAATAAAAGTTTTCCCATTTTAACAACTAAAAAGCTTCAGCTTTTTTTTTCCTTCAGCTCTTCCAGGTGAAGATTCTGAACACTTCCACTATTCCAGCTAATTGTAGCAAGCACAAACAAAAGCCAAGGGATTCCACCTGGCAAGCCAGCCCACCTACCTCCTTGCCATTACAACCTGCAGAACCTACTCTGAGCACACCCATCCCGTATCAGCTACATACAAAACACACTCACTATATCCAGTCACTGAAAACATGGCCAACAGATTTACTACAAATAATTCATTTTCTTACAAATTTATGTTCCACATTCACCTCTGTTTTTATGTTGCTCCATAAAAACCATCATTAGCATTGAAAAACATTAACGTAACTCCAGTGTGATGAAATGAAGGCACACGACTCCCAGAGAGATATGCTATTTTATTTAAAATCAGACCACAGTAGTTTACAGAAAGACTTATTATGCAAACAAATCCACTGTACGTTTCACAACTTGCTAGGCATATAAAATTGCCCCTTTATTAGACTGTCCAGGATGACACAGAGGAACTGTTCAGGTGCAGGACGACTCTACCTCCTCTGAGCTCAATGTTTGCCAAGCAGCTCTATACTCAGGCTACAGGAATTGTCGACTTGAGCTCTGTATCTAGGTTATTATTCCAGTTTGAGAGGGCAGAGAAGTCCCAAAAGAGGTCGAGACTGAGGTTGTGGAAGTTGGGGCACTAAACGTAACGCTTACCCATGACCAGACTGCGCAGGGCTCTGCCTCCTGGCATCACATGAAAGCTTATATTCTATATAGTCCCTCCAGGGTCACCGGTACGAAGGTGACCTGTGTGGATCAGCTGTGCTAGAGCATCTCACTCTGCTTCCTCCTGGAGACAGCACTGAAGTGCAGCGAAACTCATCCTTGAGTTAGAACCTTTCAGTGCTGCTCACCAATCAACCAACTTAACCACATACCACCAAATCAGTCATAACTTCCAGAACTGCATCCAAAAGGCTGGCAAAAGTCTCACCATCCAAAGAGACCATCTTCCACGCTACCAACACTCTATAAAGCCGTGTTACACATCATATTTAAAAGATTCTTCTTCACTCCAATTGCTTTGGGGAAGTATATGCTATCTGCAGCAGACATTAAAAATCCTCAAGACAACATTATAATATATATATTTTGGCAAACATACTGAGCTGCCTCCTCTCAACTCTCAGCTTGCCTATGGCATTTTAATCTCACTATCTTATAAACAGTGCAAATTAGTATGATTCTAAACATCCTAGCCATAGCAGAATTTATTAGCTATAACAGAACAGGAGAAGCTGTCGAAGGGCAACAGGTCAAAAGCACCGACATACCTCTTGCCCGACTCCTTCAGGTTAGTGTTTTGTAACGCTCGTTTCTGCAAGGATTTAAACAGCTTTCCACAGTCATCTTTCTCCTTTACCATTAAACATTATCAGCAGTCAAGTATATATTTACAGTTTGTGCGTACACACACAAAATTAATGGCAAAACGTTCTCCATGAGCAGCTGGATTTCAGTTATGAAACTTCTATAACTGAAACATCATTTTAGTTACATTATCTGTGTTCAAACTTGTCCATCACTCGAAGGCAGCTATAAGCTTACAAATAGCAGATACAGCCTTTGTTTCTTCTGAAGTACGAGGGTGAGTTTTTTTTTTTTTAAAAGAAAGGGTTCTTCAAGAGCCCTTAGAGATAAGCAATGGCCATTCAAATGATAAAAATGCTAATATCCTAGTATTACAATCACAAGTAGTGATCCTAAGGCACATCAGCCACATGCATACGCAATAATGCATTGTTTTGCTTTCAGACAGAAAAATTGCATTAGCTTCGTTTGTATTTAGTTTGCACAACAGTTTGTTTCTAGATAAAGTATCCCTGAAAGGTCATGTTATCACAAAAGTTACCAAAAGACAGAAAATTTAACAAGTAGTAAAAATATTTTTGGACTACTAATACCAATAAAGTTAGATACATAAAATGCAGTGCAAATTCACAATACACTTATCCATCACCTCCATCACTTCTGAGGATTTTCAGCCCTCGGAAAAAAAAGTTGGCACTTGATAAGTGTAAAATACACCTGGTTGTTTTTATTAAATGTTAGCAAAACTATTTGAGAGTGTTTTAGAGTTTTTGTGTAGCAGGCTCCAAGTACGAATTTCTGTACTCAGTCACCACCCTGGTAGCCCCCACCTACCTTAATTCTTTCGAGGACACAAATCATTTCTACAGCAGACTCAGTTTAGCATTCAGATACAACAGCTGCCATCCAAATACCAGCACTAATAGCACAGCAAAATTACTTTGAAACGAGTCATAATTAACCATGCTTATACAAAGCTTCAATGAGAAAATAATACCAAGAAAAGATATTACACTATTAAAAAAAACCAAAACACATCCTGTACCATCACTAGATTACAGAAAGAACACACTTTGAAAACAAATCGAATGCACATTGCTTCACAAAATCCCCCATCTACAGAAACTTTCCAGACTTACACTGGGGAATTGGTTCAGATGCCAGGAACACTGACCAACCCTCTGCCCTTTGTCTTTAGAAGGCGAAACAAGCCAAATAACCATATTTTCAGAACAGAGAGCTTCCTGTTATGAGCTTAATTTCAGATTAGTATTTGCTAGCAACCACCACACTCCAGAGGAAATGATTAAGGGACAGTCAAGGGCCTTACGTAAAGAAATAAAAAAAAAGAAGATACTCTATTTTGACTGATGCTTTTTTGTAGCACAGCCTCCCAAACAATGTAGTGCATTCCAGGTCAATGATATGAAAATGTCTGGAAATAATACAGGGGATATGCCAGATTCTGGACTGTCAGCTTTTTAAGTTACCATTAATTAGCTGAAAGTTGTTTGTGAACGTAAAAAATTGGTAACAAATTTACAGAAACGCTCTGTGCAAGCAACAACTGTTAAGATTTGCCTCCTCCAATGCTAGACCAAAATACCAGCGTGTGTCTGCATCTCAGGCTTCAAGGGTCACATCGAGAATGAAATCTGAGCTCCCCTCAACAGACTCCCCCTCCAGTGGCATAAGAAGTCAAGAATGGATTATGTAAGATGCAAACAGCCACCATGGAGCTTTTCTGTTTTGCCTCCTTGCAGAGAAACGTTAACTGCAAATTCCAGATAGACCTGCATGCCAAAAACTGCAAAACTAAAGGAAACGGGAAAGTTAAAAATAGTTCTGCCAAGCGAGAGACTGAGTTTGAGAAATAAAATGAAATCGTGGAGCTTCAAGTGGGCAATTACATGATGTGAAAACCCAGTATTTGATTAAGAAAATACCCTGCCTAGATTCCTGGAATCACATGATATCAAAAGCTAAGCACCTGTGTAAAAAAATCACTTCTGTATCCAAGGTGTGGAAAAGAAAAACAAAGTAAGAAAGAGTCATAAATAGCAAGGGAATAAAAATGCCTGGTAAAGTTTCTATAAAACTCTAAACTGGCTCTACAAACAGTTTAGTTTAATTTCAAGAGACCAGGACTTTCAGGATATCAAGCTATTCAGGAGTGGGAGGGGTGTGTATTTTTGTTATGAAAAGTTTAAGGTAACAACTGAAATGTAGAAATGAAACTCTTGGGATTTTTACTGTCTAAAAACCACAGAACATTTTCTGACAAGAGTTTCAGCTCAGCGAGCTCTGAAAACATTGTGCACCTGGCTACAAATGCCGCTGCCCGGGCACACTGCAAAGGACGCTGACGCAGTCCGTTGCAACTCTTTGCCCAGATATGGTTGTTACTATCAAACCACTACCACTGACAGAGAATTCTTTAGAGAGACAAACAGCTCCCAGTTTGCCAAACATACATCCAGCTGTGATGGGAATACATCAGAGCAGCAGAGGATGCTGGTTTACCATCACTAAAGAATTCAGAGCATGATTCGATTTGTAATGTCAGGAAATCCACTGTATGTTGTTTCACAACTTGTTGGATTTACAAAATTTAGACCCTACCGCCTTCCTAGAAAAACCTTGTTGTCACTGATATTTAAAACCAAAAATAATCACATTTACCAAACGCAATTGGAAGCCTCTGTGCCACAGCTCGAATTTTGTACTCCATTGTGCAAAAACCAGAGGCTTTCCACTGCCTACATGAAGTCTCTGATGGGGAGAAAGAGGAAATATAAGCACCAATACATAAGTTAGGCGCACCAAAATCTTCACTGGAGGATAAAGCCAGGATGTGGCGGAAGGCGAGGTGGTCTTTGGGGAAGAGCTGGAGGATACTGTGGGACAAACGGAGATGGGTATCCCGGCTGTGGCATCGGACTTGCTGCCTGAACTCCTGGTCGAGGGGGGAGAGGAGGATATGGAGCACCTGGATAAGAAAGAGCTGGTCCTGAACTCATGGCTGCAGTAAAAGGAGTAGGAAAGCGTCCTGCTGGGACTGAAGAAGGCGGAGGGGGTGGTATTCGTCGGGGCACGACAGAAGGAGGTGTGTTTGCATCCGAAGTGTAGGAATCTTGAGGTGCTGGTGTTGTTTCGGGTGCTCTCGGCTGAGGCTGAACCTGTGGAAGTCTCTGTCCCTTCAGCACCATTTCTTGGAGCTTCTCGATTTTCACGCGGCGCAGGTGAGCCAGTTTACGCTTGCTCTGGTACTCATCAATGAAGGAATCCAGTGGTATCTCACCATCAAGAAATTTTTCTGCCATATTCTGTCAAATATGGAAAAATCTCTTAGAGAATGGCATACTGCAAGAGAATCTAAATGGCTTATAACCTAAAAATAGTGTAATTTTGCCTGTGGTTTTCCAGCTTGCATATGGAAGATGACTGGCATACTAAGTGTTCTGAGCAGAAATTTAAATTCATTATTACTCATTACATTGGGAGTTAAATATAATTTTTGCTGAAATTTATACTGAAGCAACAGCAGTAAGAACATCTGAATCTAGCTCTGAACATTCCCCTCATCATCAGAGACAGGAATGAATCAAGCTCAACAGCTTTCCAGACTGCCAGCTAAGCTGAATTACAGCTTAGGACTTCTTGAAATGCCAACAGAAACACTGAGAGCTCCACAAGCCTCAGTACAGACAGGCAGATTATTGCTAAGCCAGGTTTAACACCCACGCTTACTTGTGCCTTTGGGTAAACGATGTTTAATAATTAAGAGAGGTGACCGTACATATAATCACAAAATCCAACTTGTCCTGGGAATGTCTTTTTGTGATCACAACTCAGGGCCAATGGGCCAATGAGCAGATTATTTCCACGATGCTAACATGCTATGTAGTTAGAGAACATCCTACAGGCAAACCAACAAACAAAACCGAACACATCCATTATTCTGAAATCAGAGCACCCTTCAGGCACTTGTATCACAGAGTGTGGTGATCACTGGCACCTAGACAGATACGTTGAAATCATAATGGAATATTTTACCGGAAATGCTGGAGAAAAAACAGTGCAGGAACAGTTTTTCATTAGGTTACTAACTGACATTTGCAATGGATTAATACATATACCAGTCAAACACAATTTAAAAAAAAATTTGCACATTTATACGATATGAGTTTGAAAGCAATGCCAAGGAACTGAGAGAGGTTGTTTGGCTTTCTTTTGTGAAAAGGAGCGTTTTATCTCTTAAACTTCAAAGATGTTAGGAGCAAAAAAATTACTCAAAAATATTCTCACTGAAACCAAATGACTGTTCACTGAAGTTCAAAGCAGAGACCAGACCATATTCTTAAAAACATCCCTGTAGTATATTACGTGTCCAGCACTACCCTGCAGCTCTATACACTGAAAGTCCTCAGTAATGGGTGTATGTGGCAGAATTGAAGTGTGCTGTCATTACCTCTGTGTCTTCCTCAATCTTAGCTCCCTCCGTCTGAAGCAGCGCTAGCAGTGTCTCCAGTGAAGCATTACTGGATTGTCTGTCTGTAAGGGCACAAAAACAACAGTAAGCGACAGCTGGCTCTAAGTGACTTCTAACTGAAGCTATGCAGTCACAGCAAGCATAGAAATTTCCAAGGCACAGATGTACAACCAGCCTACTCCATTGTTCTACACAGGGTGATCTACAGTAATAAAATACGTTAAGCAATTTAGGAATATTGTCAGAAGGCTAAAAGCCAAAATTTAATTACAATTATATATAATATTGAAAGACAAAGCACTTTAAAGTGCAGTATCAGACGTACAATATTTCATAACCCAGAAAGTCAAATGCAATATTCCATTTGATTTAGGATTAATCACTGAAAATTCAAATTATGTTTTGCCTTTTAACAGGGTAAATTAATTTGATTATTCAGAGAACAGTAGGTCAACAACAGGTAGGTAACCACCCAGTAACAGAGTTTACAGTATCTGTTACCAGGTGTCACAGATACTTAAAAAAAACATTAGAAGCACGACCTGTTTCAGAACTACACAAGAATGACATTTCATTTTGTACCCTAATTCACACAGCTGAAAATGAGACACCAAAACCAAACAAACAAAAAAGTGCAAAAGATTTACATTCACTTAGAAAACAGCAAATCGTAATTGGCAACAGCAGATGTTACCTAGTTTTGTTTTCTTTATCTGGTATGCTTCAAAAAGAACCTGCAGCTCTCGATATTTTTCAGTCAAATTTGATTTCATAGACTCCAACTTTGGCTGGTACAAAAGATTGCCTTCTGCCAGACTGCGGTTGCTGGCAAGAGTCATGTCCTTGCTGTGCTGAACATTTTGGGCCTGGAGAAAAAAGTGCATGAAATAACAGTGAAAATATTAAGCAAGACTAATGGTTATTTAGACAACATGAGAATTAAAAAACTTCTAAATAAACAACAGCGGGAATGTCTACTGTTTTGGTGGGTATGGTCAGCTTCAGCTATTGCGCTCTTTTCCCACAATCTCTTTTTTTCTGCTACACAAAATCCTTTCCACAAACTGTATTTTTACTGCTCTACTAATGTATTATTTCAGTAGAGTATCATCTAGAAGGCTTAAAAAGGTCTCTGCCGCAAACATCATGCTGATAACATCTAGAACGACAATGGATTGTTGAAGCTCACGGGGGTAAGACCATCAGAGGAACTGCACTGAGAACAAGGATATCTCCTTTCAGCTCTGAGTACCTGTGAACAAATTGCTTTCTGATCAGAAATCAACACTGACCTGAAGTCCCTTTCCTGCACATTTTTCTACACATGCCGCAGAGAGCTCATTAAAGTTTTCTTCTCCAAGTTGGACATGGTAATTACTTGAAGAGCAAACCAAATGACAATTCTCAGAAAACCAAGACTTGGCAAGATGCTGAGTTTGCTCATACCCACACACCATGGGATTTTATCAAGGCGCTCTTCACGAGCTCTGGGAGAGCTGAGCGTTTGGGGAAGCCTGCCCTGGATGTCACACTAGATTCATTAAAACATTCACACATCAAAATGGGGGCAAAGCACAAGGGATCTGATTCCCCATTTTCAGTCTGAATCAACAAGTGGGATGGTTCTCCCAAGGCACCACAGACTGATTCTACGAAGCTGCCTTCAAAATCAATGAAACCTTTGGTCCCCTTTTTGTGACCTCTTCCATTACGATGACCCTTCTAGCCCACATCATCCCTGTTCAGCTGTAACAGATCTTATTTATGGGCAGTTGCACTGACCTCAGTGCAAACACAAAGAATGCAGTGCTTTCTTCCTTTCACACTCATGGGTGGATAAAGGAGAGCCACACTGCAAAAACAGGAAAAGAAGAAAGCCAAATGATCTATTTAAAAGCCCCAGAAAAGGGCAGGAGCAGAATTCAGGTGTTCTTGGCAGTCTGACTATGTGCATCAGGTGAAAATATTTTCCAAGTATAGCAACAGTGTCTTCAAAAGCAATTACTTCCTTTTGAAATATTTACACACTGCTTTAAAATTCAGAATTGGCTCAATGTTACTTAAACACATCTTTGTTCCCAGATATTGGTCTTCAAATACCAGTTTTACTCTTTCACCCTTTTTTAGTAAACCACTTTAAAAAAACCAAGGATAATTCTGAGTCCTAAATTCTACATCAATGGAAATAAAATTCTATTCCAAATTGTATCAGAGAAACTGTACTTGCAATAACCATTTTGTCTTCTTGAGACTCTCACATCAAGCCTAAACAAGCTTCCAGACCTGGTGTGTTCAAACTTGAATCCTTTCCAAGAATAAAAAGAAAATCCTCTCTTCTCACTTTTGAATCCAATGCAAAATAATTTAAATTAAACTGGTTGCTTACATTTGTTTCTTCTCATAGGATCTAACGCTGTTAGACTTTCACTTTAGAAAGCCCAAGTCCTCCTATTTTACATCTTTTTTCTAACACTTATGAAGGGAACTAAAATTCACAGGATTTAACAGCTTAATTACTGCCATCCACCTTCACCAGCCATCAGCACAAGTTCTGTTAACCAGCCGTCTTCTGAACTGCAAGCCAAAGAAGATTGCGTGCAAAAAGATTCATGGTTTCTGATGCCTCTCCTCTTTCACCATTTTAATGAGCAACCTACTTCCTTCAAGCGACTTCAATTTGATCTGGCGATTGTATTTTCACTGCTGGTAAGGCTGATATACTCATTTCAAAGCAGTTGCGCAGTCAGTCTGGGAAGACCAGTTTTATGAGTGAACTTTGATCTTTCTTCAGGATGAAGAACGTGTACGTTTCCTCTAGAGAGAAAAAAAAGCCAGTGGACACAAACCTATAAACCTTTCACAAGCACAAATCCCCAGAAAAGAAACCTTTTACTGAGATCATATATAATAAAGAAGAGAAGGAAAACTCCAGGTAAACAGACAAAATAACAGAAAAAGCTTCCTTAAGTCAGATGAGGCTTTTGTGGTGTTTTTAAACACAACTTTCAACCCTCCTGCCTCAAGTACCATCATGTCTCTCATCAGGACCAGGGAGGGGAAGGAGGAAGCAAATGCCTCACTTTCTACAAGGATTTTCTGAATAACTTTATGTTAAAATAACTTCAAATGTGTAAAGCTGAATAAATATCAGCATGACACAGTGGACCTGACTGGTAAAAATAAGGAAAAAAATCAAAATTATGAGCTACCTACATCTAACGCAGAGTGACATCCTTTCCTGTCCTTGGCATCGCATATCTAGCAATTACAGACTAGTCTAAACTTAAGTGAAAGTCTTAGAAATACTTGGTTTATAACAGAAAAAGTTAAGGTATTTATAATCACACTTTAAGTTACAGTGCTTGAATTTACACAAGACTTAATGACTCAACTTCTTCCATAGTACAGCACTTCTAAGAAGGGGAAATTTTGTTCTACAGAAGTTGAACAAAAGCCATGATTGACATTTAATGATCAAGTCAAGCCTCGCTCTTGAAGTCTTCACTTCCAGCATTAGCCTGTGTCTAATTTCTTCAAAAGACGGACAGCTGAAGAGACAAGAAACTCAAACAGAATCCTACTCAAAACCAGGTCCTCAAATACAAGGTAAACTTAGGAATGACAGACAGAGCTGGTAAAGACCCATCCACCTGCTCAGGACATTTAAATGCTTCGTGTCACCAAAAAAAGCTTGAAGTGTCTGCAATGAGTAAATTCTATTTCACAACAAACAGAACAAACGTAATCCCAAAGCAATGTACCTTGAATGCAGTCACGATTTTAAAAACCAGAACAATCTCTGGCACTGATGCTAAGGTCCGCGTAATAAACTTTTCTGCAACTGTTCCACTGCATTTAGCAGTTCATGCAAGGAATCAGAAAAGCAAACACTGTGAAGTTAGCCTAAAAAGCCCTACAGAAGAACTTTCAAGAAACATTAACTAATTTAATACAAACAAACACACAAAACAGTTGAAAAATCATCCAAGGGTCAAAGATACAGTACAGCATGACCAGTCGATTAAGATGATTGCTGCAGCACAAAGCACGCTTTCAGCATCCATTCACAGCTTTCCACAAACCCAAGACAACGGCCGAGCAAGGAATAAATCCAATAGAAGTTATTTTATTGTCAGATGTGTTGTGCGACAAAAATGTGTATTACCTACTGCTACTGCATCAGACATTCACCTGCCTACTGGAAGTGCAATGAAAATAAGTTATTAGGAGAAATAAGCAAACGGCATGAGACTCCGGCAGAATTGCCAACAAGATTATTGAGGTCATGAGCACTTCAACAGGCAGGAAACATTAATCTGAAAACAGAGGAGAAATACCAGCCAGAACCACGAGACATAACAAGACAGGACAATATTAAAGAGAACGTATGCTTTTTTTTTTTTTTAACTGCTAAGCTCTCACTCTGAATTCTGCATGGGACAAATGGGGCAACGCTACTGAGCTGCTTATAAAGGATTGTAACGGCAGGAGGATTGCTCACCACTGAGTAGACCACTCAAACCAAACTGTCTGTGCTGCAAGAAAACGAAGCTATGGACACATAGAGGTTATTAAAGACAAAAATTATGGTTTACGCAGCACTTCAAAACTTAAGATGCTTAAAAAGTTTCTTTAACAGAAACAATTTGAATAATTTTACTTAAGGATTGCACTTCCAAGAACAGGCAGCAGCAAGTGCTTCAGGAATTGAGATTCTAATCCTTTCATCAACTGCAGTTTCACCCCACTTTTAAAAAAGGAAGAAAAATGTTGATAAAATTAAAGCAGAAGGTAGTACTAGCTTAGCAACATTTTTACTGTTTATCATTTATTCCAAAATAACAGTTTGCAGCAAGAATTATTTGTGCACAATGTCTCTGGGAAGTGTTGCTCCTGTTCATCCAAAAGCAGGTTCCCAGAAGAACAGTTCCAGAGCAGATGCCTCCTGTGGTGCAGCCTGAGCAGCTGAAATCCCAACTACCCAGGAAGTCCATCAAGCGCTGCTATAATTATAAACTTGCTTCGGCAAGCATCATGGCAAGTAGTCTCTCGGTGCATTAAAGAAAAAGTCTCTTAAGGAGCTACAAATAAAAAGACATTTTAACTGGCACCATTTTCATTGCTTTATACACAGCATTCATCCATGTTAGTTGTAGGTTTTTCTGGTCTTGCTCTATCCCATGTTCTCTCTTTCACTTACACATTCTTGTAAATTAGGAATAAAATACGCAGTCACACTGCGGAAGTATAACGATGCACATTCGGAGTGTCAACTGAACGCCTGAAACAGGAGCCGACAGGTGCAGAGCAGCAGAATAGAGACTTCTTTTACCGGAGAAGGTTTAAGAGCGCTTTTCATCAAGTACTGGTGCATGATACTACACCCCCTAACAACATCTGTTCGGTAATAAATATTAATACACAGTTCAAAGTAATTAGATTTGCTAAATTTAGATCTTCTGATTACATAAGTACTAGCTTTAAAAATGACAAAATAAAGGTTAAGAGGTAAGTTGCAATTCCTACGTGTTTATCGCAGAGGAAAGAGGCACCCAGCCCTGCAATCTGCACTCATCAGACACGGGCAGCTTACTCATTTGATGCTTCGCTGGAAGAGAAAAATCTATAGTTGTCACCAAGTCTAATTCCTAACTTTGTAACTAAATTTCATGTTTGGCAAACAAGAACATAACCACTTGCACAATGTGGTTTTAGGACAGGAGTGGGAATCCAAGAAATCTGGGCATGCATTCACACAGTTTTAACATGGACTTTCTGCACTGCCCGATCTTTTCAATCCGCGTTTGAGAAAAAGGCTACGCTCGAAAACCCCCTCTGTGCTTGCCAGTGTACTCTGAAACCACGGAACGAGAGGAAGGCAATACATTTCTGACTTCTTGATTTCACATAATTAAGGTCTTGAAGAGCAAATAATTTTTGGCAGTAGAACCTTAGCGGTCAGGAACACAATGCTGCACTGTTACTAAAGTGATGTTCCAGCAGATAAAAAGAAAACTCATTTTCACGGGAGAAATTCATCGAGCTACCACCAGTGTCAGGTCACAAACTCTCTCATCTACGCTGTTTAGAGTTATCACGCCAGATTGACATTTATAAATAACGTGCTTTTATTTCATGGAGATGAATACTGTAGATGTACTACAGAGACTAACCTCAAAGGATTGTAAGAAAAAAAGCCCTCCTCAATTTTAAAAGACCAGGAGCATGAGACAATCAGCTTCCTTCCTCTTTCTATCAGACAAGACGTTCGTTGTTCAAGCACTCAAAGCCCAGAGGCTTCAAAAACAACCTCACAGGCAGAAAAAGCAGCAGCTGAGCTCTTTGATGCCACATTTCCACATACCTGGGGATATGGTGTGAAGGACACCGTATATGCGCATTACCCCAGCAAAATATGAACGTGCACATGAAGCAGACACACAGATGTATAGATAGATGTATATATACACACCCACAATGACATGCACAAATCCTGCTCAGATGCTGCACAGGAACATGTTCCGTTTAAGGCTGGGAGGTGCCTATTTTTAGCCATTAGCAAGAAAGCTGAGTGGTTTTCCGAATCCTCTTTGTGAACAGAACACTGGGTTTTGAGCTGGGTTTCCCTTGCAACGAGGAGAACAAAGGGTTTTTTCAATTATGGAATAATCAGCTTTAGTCAACTTTGCCACTGAAAATACAAATGATCTCAGAGATGTGACTCAGGAATCGTAATTTAATTGGCATGCCACAGTGAAATTATGAATCTAAGGACTTTGGAATAACCCTACAACCCAGATACTATACGGACTGACAACCGAATACCTACACAAGTAGCAAGGAAGTCACCATGGTTCCTCCTTGATGTTCAGGATTTCCCTCTCTCCCTCTTCCTGCCACATACTTCACAGTGAAAATCAGGACCCAGTAGCACAAACTCAAGCAGAAAACTATTCAGTGAAGGCAAAATCACAATGAGGAAGAAGTATTTGAGCCTGGCCAATTCCTTCCAGGGTGGGTAAATGCGTTTCTAGCTGAACAGACTCTAGTAAAAGCCTCCGCAGACAATAAAAGAGGATTATACCAGACAGTAGCGTAGCCGTATTTCCACACAGCTTGAATACCTTCAAACCTAGCCACACTTTCCAAACACCACAAAATATTCCCTCAGGCCCGGAGAACTTTACTCTACAATTTAAAAGCTTTCTGTTGCCAACGAAAGAGGAAAACTGGAGGGTCAAATTCAGAGTATGGTCTAGTTCTGCAGTGAGAGAGAATCTTTTCCACTATGGTCACGAGGTTTTCTGTCACTTCTGACCTACAGTCTTAAGTGTGTATTGACAAACAACAAAAAAAGAGCCCACTGAGCCAGGTCTTTGCTCATGCTCCTTGTCAGAGGTCATGCTGAAACCAGCCGTACTGCACCCATTTGTATCTTTACAAAGTTAAGCCCGTTATAATCTGTTGACTTTCCTTAAATATTTAGTCCTGACCTAGAAAGGGTCCTTGTGTCCCCCGGTAAACTGCAGTGCCTCTAAGATCTCCGCATGTTTTACTTATCACAGCAGTATCTGTTTCTTCTGGAGTTTAAGCTCTTAAAATACAAGTTCATGTGAAAAGCTCATATGCCTGCCTCCCTCTCAAAATACAAATTGTTGCATAATGTGGCAACTAAATTCCCTAGAACACCTTATTATCTCAGCCTCAACCTTCAGCGGGCCTCCATCCGTAATACTTTGACAATTTGGTTTGAAGTGATACAGAACAATTTCCTCAGAAGAACCAAAAGGGCAGGAATCTTAGTTTGTGGGAAAGCAATTATAATTGATTTGACTTCATAAACTAAGCTTCTCTGTCAAGAATATACTATCACTTTTTATTTTTTACTGGGGCTTTTGTCCTCTAATTTCCAAAAATAAAAAACCACCAATAAATACAGGACACAGAGAAGCACAGCACAGTCCTGTCTTTTAAAATTTTAATGTGAATGGTTTCATCTTATTTGTTGTTAGCTGACTACACGGAGTCTCCTAGGAGGATTTTTTGGTCAAATAAACCTGGAACAGTCTCCTATCAGAACTGTAACACACAGAGTCCACTGGTGTATAGAAAAACCAGTAAAAGCCAACCACAGCAGCTGGAAGAAAACAGGCTTCTATTTTGTTTTAATAAGCACAGATCCAAAAGCAGGGCTTAAGAGTCTGATACACAACAAAGGCACTTCAGAGAGGCAAAACAAGCACCAGCCAGCCTGACAGCCCAGCACACCCACCCGGGCACCCAGAAATCTCCTTCAGATTGTTCGGAATTAAAGTTACGCCGAGATCAAGACCACAAATAGGACCGACTTCACCCTGACAAAATTCTTCACCACGGCCAAGGCACAGAACAAGGGCCCTATGAACGGAAAAACAGATCCCACCTCCGGCCCGTCCCTGTCGCCTCATTTAGGACAAACCGACAATTTGGGAGCCCCCAGCCCCCCTCCTCCGGCACCCAGCGCTCGGGAA
>NW_010104763.1:0-971 GCF_000699245.1 Pterocles gutturalis | reverse complement strand
CCACCCAAACCATCCTGGGATTCTGTGACCCCGCAACTGCCCAGGGCTGGGTCCCTCCTGTCCCCACCGAATCCCCCGGGAGCTGCCTTTGGATCACCCCAGCCCATGCAGGAGCATCACCTCTGGCAGGACCAGCGCTGCGTCACTCCCATGGGGTGAGGATGTGGGTCCCCCTGTGCCGTGTCCCCAGCACAGGGCTGTCCCCAGGCCAGGACAAGCTGCTGCTCCTCCGGGGGCCGAAGCATCCCCCAAACCTGCCCCATGCATGGGGCTGCCCCCTGGCTGCAATCCCTGCGCTGCCTGCGGGGCTCGGCTGAGCCCGGCTCACATTTAAACACCTTGGGGTGATGGAAAATGCACCTGAGCCTCCAAAAACTGGGTGTGAATGAAGGATCCATCGCAAAACATCGCTTGGAGGCTCGTGTTCTGGCCGGGAACGCTGGGGCCAGTGCTGGAGTGAGGGGGGCAAGGAGGGCTGGAGCACCCTTCTGCATCCTCAGGGACAGCCAAGACCCTGTGAGCTGCGGGACCCCCACTACCTGCCACTGGCTGGGGGACCCACTGGGGGCGAGGGGGTTCGCTGCAAGGGGACGGTGCTGCACAGGGCTGTCCCACAAGGGGGAGTGAGCAGGAGCCCAGCGTGTGCTGCATGGTGCTGCACTGCACGGTGCTGCACTGCACGGTGCTGCATGCTGTAGGGTGCTGCACGCTGTAGGGTGTTGCATGATGTGTTGCATGCTGCATGATATTCCATGCTGCACGGTGCTGCACACTGCACTGCACACTGCACTGCACGCTGCACTGCACGCTGCATGGGGCTGCAAGGGCTGTACACTCCACTGCGCACTGCATGCTGCACTGCACGCTGCACGGTGCTGTACACCATAAGGATCTGCACGCCAGTTGGCTTCGCACCCCCTCTGGCTCTGCACCCCGACCAGCTCCACATCCGCACAGCTCTGCACCCCATG
>NW_010104762.1:298-4275 GCF_000699245.1 Pterocles gutturalis | reverse complement strand
TCCAACCTTAATGATTCTGTGATTCATTTTCCTAATACTAGGTTTTATTTACATATTTTATACTTATTTTCTAGGAACTAAATAGTGAGTTTCCCTATTTTTTTGTTTTTCTCTAGGTGGACTGAACTGTGTCCAATGATTGAAGCCAGGAAGAATCATGGGCTGGTGTTCGTAAAGGACAAAATATTTGCTGTGGGTGGACAAAATGGCCTAGGTACTTTAATTCTATTAATTCTCTAGCTGTTCAGACAAGGTTTCATGGGGCCCTTTTTTATTTTGCGAAGAATTAATCCTGCTCTGTTCAGTTGAAAAACTTTGAGCAGTACCATAAAACATGTCCTGTTGCTGTTGCATCATTGTTGCCTTCCTTCTTTCACATCACAACTTGACTGTATATTATTTTTCAAACTGTTTTATTAATGACAGTACTGTCAAATTCAGATATGTGCCCATACTGTAGCTCAGCTCTGCAGTAATTAATATGGCTAAACTAGTCATCTGAGAAAATTTAAGTTCTTCATTATGTATTTTGAGACATTTTAGCATTCTTTTAAGAGAGACAGGTAAAGGTGTAGGCGCTATTTTGGGAACTTCAGTCTAAAGACTTATAGCTAGTCAGCTCTTTAAAGAGGTGAGAAAGTGAGAACTTTTTTGACTGCCCTAGTTTTGAAATATGACTTACTGTCATGGGCAGGTCATTTATGATTTGCCTAGCTCGTTGTCTTTAAAACTAGAGTAATAGTAGTTTATTTCCCAGGAGAACTGAATTTTACTTACATAGGGTTTCTGAAGTGCTTCTCAAAATGGAAAATTCTCAGCAATGAGGCTTATTAATCACTTAGTGATTAGAATACTTTATTTCAGATTAATGCTATTTTAGAATATAGCTCATATTTAATGAGATACTAATTAGCTATTTAATTAGCATGATTGATTCCTAATGCAAAAATATCAGTAGACATGTTTTTTGCACAAACATTTTATCAACCAGTTATAGCCAGAGCTGCCACTTTGCAAAATTTTAGTGTATTCACTGAATGCTCATTTTAGAAACGTGTACTATTGAACCAGTAAGTTAAATTATTATTTTCCTGTTTATATTCTGTAGCCCGACTGATTAAGTGTTCTTACTGTAATATAATGGAGAAGAGTTATGTCTGGGAGAAAAAGTCATACCTCTGAACATTATATAAAGGTCTTTTAATTTCTCAGGTCTAATAATTCAGGACAGGAAGTGAAAACTCTGACTTACTGTTAAATAGGGATAACAGGATGTTTGTGGATATTGTGAAGTGTACTTACTAGCCAGTTTCCTAAAAAAGCAAATCTTAGTCACAAAGTCTACTTTTCAAAGGGACTTAGGCTTTTAAACTTCAGTGATTTTAATATCAAAATGAAGAAAAAGACATCCTCTTTCAGTAAGTGACCAATTTAGGTAAAGGTACTGGTGACCCCTCTAGAATAAAATGCCCTCACTACAGGGAAGTTTCAGGTGGATTCCTGAGTTTTAGTCACTAGCCACAAGCCCATAAGAAATTTGGCATTGTTAGTTCTTCTGTTCCGAAGTTAACATGTTAGAATCTCTAGAAAGCGTATAATGTGAAATTTGTTACAACACATCTCACTTTCAGTCTCCTTTTTACTTTTTGCTCCTTCTGTATTTATAAAAGGGTAAACAGATAGTTTAGAAACATGTGGCTTTTTTCATTTTTTTTTTTACTCTAGGATTTCTTATGTATTATATATGTAATTCAAGGTTTATTCTAAACCTTGAAAATCAAGATTAATGAAGCATTTGTATGCTCTAGTTCAATCTGTATGGTATAATGTAATAAGCAGTTATCTATTTCATTGCTTTGTAGGTGGCCTTGATAATGTAGAATATTACGATATCAAGATGAATGAATGGAAGATGGTGTCTCCAATGCCATGGAAAGGTGTAACAGTAAAGTGTGCTGCTGTGGGATCTATAGTCTATGTCCTGGCTGGTTTTCAGGGTGTTGGTCGATTAGGGCACATTCTTGAATATAATACTGAAACAGACAAGTGGATAGCCAACTCCAAAGTCCGCGCTTTCCCAGTGACAAGTTGTTTAATATGTGTTGTAGACACTTGTGGGGCAAATGAAGAAACTTTAGAGACCTGAAGATCTGTAGAAGATGCTGACATATTCTTCAAGGACTTGGCGAAAGATGGCTATTGGTGCTTTGCTTCCGCGTTTTACTGAATCTTGTTAAAATGAGTAATAAGAAAAACTGAGATGCAGTCTTTCAATTTGTGTATACAGCATACTGTATAACATGAATTTTGTCATGCCCATTTTCTTGTCTAAGAGATGAGGATGTGTTTTGAGAATCCACTTATGTAGCTGAGATCATATGGCATCTTCCTTTAAAAGGATTCTGTGTGTGGCCTTGTCAAAAATAGACCAAATCCAATTATTTAGAACAACTCAAATCATTTGATGAAGATAAGATTTCTGGTTAAATGACCCTTTACCGAGCTCAGCTGCAGAGATTCATTTAATAAAGGTGAGTAAATGCAGCTTGGGTCATGAGAAATAGGAGCAGAATTTTTTCTCATTTATACCTACCTACAGAAATCTTACTAGGATGCAATGAAGATTTTCCTCAGGAAAGACCAAGGACAGCAATATAATAAAGATTCCCATGGTGAATGGGGATGGGTTATACAGCTCTCTAGATTATGACACCTGCCCTCTTCCAGTGACTTTCTTCCATCATTTGCATGACTGCATATCAGTTTTTTAAAGCTAGACAGGCCATATGTATAGATTAGAGAAACACTTTGCTAATGACATCTTTGGCATTTTGGAGTGCTTTCACAGAAAGACTTCCATTTTTTTTTTTCTTATGCTGAGGTAGGGGGATGGTGGGGGAAGTCCACAATAATTGTGCACTATAATTATCAAGTTGGAAGCTTGGGATTAATTTTCAGTATATCTTTCCAGGCATTAGACTGTACATACTGTGGATGCCAAACCATTAGCAAAGATGGGAATAGGAATGGGAAAGCAAAGTCAATACAACAAATCTATTGATTTTTCTTCTTGAAAATGACTGTTTTTAAAATGGCATGAACCAAGTCATTAAAGATACTTTATAGAAGCCTTCTATTGTTGCACATGGTTATTAATCTCCGGTTTATAAGGCTATTCTTCTGTAAATGTTTCCAGGCAACATGATAGTAAATTTCTTCTGGCACAGAAGTCCAGTTTGTCAAGCTATTGGTGTCAATACTGTGTACATCTTCCAACTTCTGGAAAACTATACAATTGATGTATGTATGCCTGTCCTGCTCCTATGCTAGTTTATTAAGATCTTTATCCTAATTTTGCCACCTCTCTTCTAACTTGCTATTTTTTTCAGATCTGTTTCTATAAGACTATCAAGTTAACTTAAAAAGTTGATGCTTGCCTACCTGTACCTTGTGCATTGTTGGTGGTGTGGATTTTTAATCTATTTATTTCTGAAGATCCTCCAAGTTCTCATAAGTAGTATAAATTCCAGTTTTCAAAGTTCATGCTTTGTAGACTTCCTGCTGGTTTTCTTCCTCATCCTAACAACTCTGCCTCTATGGAAGGTAGTAGATGTTCTCGTGGGCTTAATAGTGGTTCCTGCAACTCAGTTGTTTATTCAGTAGTATGTGAATGCTATAAAACACTTTTGTTGTTCTTGTTCCCCCTTGCCTTTCCCGTTTTCTCAGCAATGAAATGAATGTGTCACTGGTGTCTGTGATCCTGAGTTCTAAACCACTACAGTTCAGTACAAAGTGAAGGGAACTGTGCACTTTTTAGGTTGTACAAGCTGATTGATTTTTAAAATTGTGAAGCATTTTTTTCCAGCTTTATTTTCAAGGCATTAATAATTATTTTTTAGCTACTGAGAAATTTGAGTAGGATGAAGGAAAAGACTTGTGCGAGGTAGCTTGTCCCAGACCTCGCTGCGCTGGCCCTC
>NW_010104762.1:0-267 GCF_000699245.1 Pterocles gutturalis | reverse complement strand
GTGTCTGCCCTGGCCCCCCACGCCTGACCCTGCCTGTGCTTTAAGGGCTCCATCTTTGTCCAAGTGCCGCTGCTCCTGTTTATGAACACCTCGCAGCTTTTTTTTCCCCTCGACTTTTACCGTGTGTGCTGGCCCATAGGCTCGGCCACCATGCTTAGATCGGTTCAGTATCTGAATTGAAAAGGGCCTGGACGGCGATGCTCCTCTTTCCCAGGCCCTGCCGCATATCGCAATATGTCCTGATAAAGCTCGATAGGTGCCAGCTTG
>NW_010104761.1:0-5677 GCF_000699245.1 Pterocles gutturalis | reverse complement strand
AATCTCCAGCCTGTCCAGGTCTCACTGAACGGCAGCACAGCCTTCTGGCATATCAGCCACTCCTCCCAGTTTCGTACCATCAACAAACTTGCTGAGGGTGCACTCCCTCATCCAAGTCGTTGATGAATATATTGGATAGCATCAGTCCCAATACCGAACCCTGGGGGACTCCACTAGATACAGGCCTCCAACTAGACTCCATCCCATTCACCACAACTCTGGCTTCTTTTCTCCAGCCAGTTCACAATCCATCTCACTGTCCTATCATCCAGATCGCACTTCCTCAGTTTAGCCACGAGGATACTGTGGGAGACAGTGTCAAGTGCTTTAGTGATCAAATCAATTTGTAGAACATAGATCATAAAGCTTACAGGTTTTTGATTATGCTACAGCCTATGATTTTACATTTAACCAGTTTTGTTAGTTTGATAACTGACATTGTTTCCATTTTATCACTTCTTTTGTGTCTAAAGGAACAAATAAAATTCACTTTTGCAAGGATTAAAACTTCACCTATTATTTACTTTAGAACCACACCATCACAGCAAGCATTTAACCAGAAACACAAATAAGCAACTCAGCCTGTACATCATGTTCTGCCACAGATCAAGCAGCAACTATATTTTTTGGCATTATCACATACAACCTGCAAACATCTGCTAGAGAGGGAAAAAAAAAAAGAAACCAGCAACAACAACAACCCCCCACACACACATACTCCAAAAGGTTGACTTGTGTTCTGCATGAATTCAAACTGGGCACAAGGATCAGGTCCCTGTTGATTAGGGATAAAAAAAAAACAGTTTATTGGATGACACTTGTTTCTCAAGAGACAGCAGATGCACATTTGAGAGTTCCTTGCAGCTGGAGGATGCCATCACAGGAAGGTACAGTCATGCACAAGCGCTCTGAGTGGGTAAGGATGCTAGCTACCACCTGGAAGCCATACAGTAACCTTAGTGCAGTGTTTTGCACAGTCAAATAAGGCATGGTGAGGTGGGGAGAAATCCCTTTAGGCTCACTGCCATACAAATGAGTTTCAGCTTTCCAACCAGACCAGCTTGAGGGTGTGGAGTGCAGACAAAAGGGATACCTCAGGCTGCCTGCATCCATCCAGAGTGATCTCTTAAGCTGGAGCCACTCCCTTTCAGTGTTGGAGACCATTTAATTCTCAAAGTTCACCAGTCTTTCTAACTGAAAGGCACCTTAGTGATGCAAACACCTCCATTTCACATACAGAAAATAAATTTGTCAAGTTTTACAGGAAGTTTTCCACTACAAATCAGGGTAAGGTCACAAGCTGACATTCATTTGTTACCAGGGTCTCAGGAAGTTAAAAAAATAATTCCTCATTGGGGTTTTTGAATCTTTCGATTCATGTCTGTTTCATGCAAATATTTGTGGAAAAAACCAATTTATTTCTTCTAACTGTAACAGCTGATTATCTCAGCACAAGTGACCCAAGACATGATCTTCAACTGACAGCACTGCCTTCACATTTCTTTTATAACAACCTCTTGGAATTATAAACCACAGCTGCCTTTTTTTTAAAAATCTCTTACAGACATCTACTTCTAAGGATGTGAGCAGCCTCAAACAGTAATCAAGAAATTGTACAATGATCTCAAAGGATGCTTAAAATATTTTCCCTAGTCACAGCTTGTCCCTGACTACATTTCCTCCTATTTAAAAGCTTGCCTTGCTGCTTGGAATGCCACATTCAAGACTGATCTTTTCCAATAGCTAATGGTACTGAAGAATACTTAAGAAATCCAACCAGACACTGAAGTGTCTGTGTATTTTACTTGACAGTATCTTGCTCATTTAAAAAAAAGGGGGGGGGGGGGGGAGGGAAGGCTGGAAATACTCAAGTGTCTTTACTCAAGTTCCCATAGGAGGCTCACTAACCCCCTGAATGACCTGTAGAGATTTGCTGTGCTAAAACCAACATCCCCAGCTGCACGGAAGCTTCAGAGGAGGGCGTCTGGACAAAGATGATGATGTCTGTATGCCAGGACATAAGAAGAAAGCCTTCTGTGGTGTTATTTATTGCAGCAACAGGCCCTGGCAACAGCTAGACTCCATGGTGACAACTAATAACCAAGCTCCCAAAGAAGAGATGAGGGCAATCCTACTCCCTGGACTTGCGGTAAGGAGAAGTAGACAGCTGCAGTTTCACCAGGGGCTGTGATATTTCTAACAGGGTCGCTGTTGCACAGCTGGCTGAGGAGCTACAGAACAACCAGAAAGCAAAAAGCCAGGTAGTGACTCCTTCCAAACAGACTGTATAAAGTAGGTTAGGAGATCATAGAATCATTAAGGTTGGAAAAGACCTCAGGGATCATCAAGTTCAACCATCAACCCAACACCACCTAACTCACTAAACCATGTCCCTAAGCACCACATCTACACGTTTCTTGAACAACTCCAGGGACATACGCATAACAGAGAAATGGTTTTGCTGATGTTAATGGTAGCTCGGACTCTGTCAGGGAGTTCTTTAAGAGAAGGGTTATCACTCACTCAGCTTAATGTAGCCCTTACACTACAAAGGAAGCAGACTCACCATTTGGCCACACGCGACTTGATTTTACAGCAGCTGAAACACTGCTTTTCACAGTCCTTCCCACTTGCCTCATTAAGGATGCAATTAGAGGCACTCATCTCCCACATCAGTGATGAATTACAACACTGCAGCAAGGTGGGTTTTGCCTCAAAGCTATCATGAGGCAGAGGGCTAGTATATATGCAAATACTATGGGGTACATGTGCACAGCCCCTTTGTGAAGTTTGTAGAGTTGAGTTGGCTTAAGCCCAAACATACAGAAGAGAGAAGAATATATCTAGGCTCTAATCCTGTATTCTTTGGGTGTTCAAAGCTATTTTTTAGAAGGTGCACAGGTTAACATCTTACCAAGTGCTAATTTAAAACTCAGTTTGAAATTTCTAACTAATGATCCACACACAGAAGGCACTAAAGTATTGAAACAATACTCCAATATAGCCAGCTGGATTATGGACACATTTATGCTTAAGGTCATTTCTTCCTTTCCAAAATACTCCAGACCTTTCCTTACCATCAACATCCACCTGTGATAGAATATGTAGTAGTATCAGGAACACCAGTCTTCCACTCCACTATGAACCTGACAAATCTATGGGTAAATCTAACGAACCTTAGGTGATTAAAAAGTTTTTCTCAACAGTCCCAAGGACAGTCTTCCTAATCTACACAGAGATTGCATATTTGTTACATTCGCTTCTAACTTGCAACAGGACCACTCCTGCATCTGCCTGGCTCATCTGTGTGTCAGACGTAACTACTAGTCTCTCAAATCAACTATGCAGGAAAGACACCCTGAAAAAAGAAACAAGAGGGCCTTCGCAAGTGTCACTACTAAGAGCAGTCTACTTGTAAAAACTTCCTAGGATCAAAGATTTGAGATGAAGCTGTGGCACAGTGCAGTTCAACTGGTGGGCTGAGAAGTGATGCTGTCTAGCTTCTCAGCTTTACTTGGGGAGGGCACAGACCTGTTTCAGAAGTGAAACACACAGTTCTTCCTCCTGAGCATGTCCAAGAGTTTAAGCCCACAGGAGGTAACTTTTCTATGTCCACATCACAGGTCAGGGTGGGTGTGATAGGTAGGTAGCCTGGTATATGCTTTGTCAAGGGGTGGTTGTGTTGTCTGGCTGAACCTGTCACACCAGTGGGAATAACATTCTGAGTCCTTCTAGGATGCTTGTTGGAAGAGGCTGAACACTCTGTACAATCAGTGGAAGGCAATCTCAGAAAAAAAAAATGCATAGATTTCTCTTTATACAATGTTCGCAACAACTTTAAGTATTGCCTCTGTTAGGAGGATCTGCTGAAACCCACAATTTCATACTTTTTGGCACAGTAAGTTTCTGAGCCTTTTCCTGCAATAGAAGATACAAACTCTTGGTTGGGCACACAGTTTAAATCTTTTCTGAACTTGGAAATGATTAAAAAATGAAGATCAAATCTCTCTGTTGAGTAAGCTAATGTTTGCATTACTAGTAAGAGAAGCAGTTAAAGCCTGCCTTACTGAATTGTGTATTTATCTGAACACTGATCTAACTCCCATTGAAAACCATGCATGTCTTTCCATAAGACATTTTCTACCTTAAGTAGAGGTTTGACTTGTGTCTTCATGCATAAGAGAACAACTAAGTGGGGAAAACAAAGCTACATTTCTGAGCAAAGGAACAGCCTCCTGTTTCAACTGAGTTCAAAGGAACAGGACGTTGTGAATATTCCTGTGTATAAAATTACACTGAGATACAGCTGACAACTGCAGGGTTCCTAGCCATGGCTAACTGCTTGCACAAAAAAAGCAGGGCAGCAAGTAGGTGCCAGGTGTCTGCTTTTAAAATGCCTTCAAGTATTTAATGTTCTCCTGCTTGACTGGTAGGTCTCTTACAAAAGACTTTGGTGCACAGTTCAGCAGTGCCATAACCAGACACTACTGACTTGTGTCACAGCCACATTTGCACTAATCCCTGTCCCTTGATGGATCTGGAAAACGCGACAGGTAGGCAGCAGGAGCCTGCAGCACCATAGCAACTGTGCAAGAGAGCACTACTCTCCCTGTCAGCACTGATCTCTCTGTGCTATAGCCATGAATGGAGGGAGACACACAAGCCTAAGCAAGGGTGGCTTGAGCAAAGACCCCTTTTCTCCTAAGCTAGGGCAGAGATAGCAGAGGAGGCAGAAGCATCTCAATAGGTCAGATCAGCCAAGGCTCACTCTCCTCAGACACTTTGTGGACCTATTTCCATAGGAGTGGTTTACCTGAGTTTTGCTCCCTTGAGCTTCACCAGAGGGTGGCCACTTTCTGAAACCAAACTCAAACTGGCCGAGCAGCTGGGTGAAGAGAGACAGAGATACAAACATTTGAGCGTGGCAAGCATTGGGATCACCAGTGCTCAGGTTATGTGCAGGCTAGAGGATTCCTACCCTTGCCATTCAGGGACTTCTCAGTCTCTGCTCTAAACCCCTCAGATGCCTTTGTGAGAGGCTATGAGCACTTGCTTTGGGTAATGCATGGAGGGAGGCATTTTGGAGCCTCCTGCTCACATGATGGTCAGAGTACAATCATAGAATCATTAAGGTTGGAAAGACCTCAAGGATCATTAAGTCCAACCCAACACCACCTAACCCAGAAACCCATGTCCCTTAAGCACCACATCTACACGTTTCTTGAACCCCTCCAGGGATGGTGACTCCACCACTGCCCTGGCCAGCCTGTTCCAATGCCTCATCACTCTTGCAGTGAAGAAATTTTTTCTAATCTCCAGCCTAAACCTCCCTTGGCGCAACTTGAGGCCGTTTCCTCTTGTCCCATCACTTGTTACTTTAGAGCAGAGCCCAGCACCCCCCTCACTGCACCCTCCTTTCAGGCAGTTCTAGAGAGTGTTAAGGTCTCCTCTCAGCCTCCTCTTCTCTAAACATCTATACTTTATACATGTTATTATAATATACTACCAATGCTCTGACATCTAGTCAAACTCCTCTGAGTGTCGAGCTTTGTGCAGCTCGCCTGCTGTTCCTGTCTCTCCCTGTCACAGGCACTTTCCTGGAGTTCCAGCACAAAAGGTGCCAGGCCTGTGTGCTGCCTGTCAGAGGAAGCACAGGGGCAGCTCACCAGTGGCGAGA
>NW_010104760.1:0-62188 GCF_000699245.1 Pterocles gutturalis | reverse complement strand
CTAACATTCTGTGATTCTGTGATACAAGCTGGACTGTGAGTTAGCCAAGTTACTTGCATTGCTGACCGTATGTTACTTAAGGAAAAAACTGCATCTCAGATCACAAAAATTCAGAGAACCACATTATCATGAAATACGAATCTCTTGAGTTATTTGAGCTTGTCTGCTGGAAGCATCCCCAAAAAATGAGTAGTTTACCTGACATCACAGTTTATTCTCTCATCTCTCGTCAATACCACCTAGAGCACGTTCAAGCTTATATCAGGCTGAAAGCTATGAATCAAGTTTGCTATATAATTGTTTTTCTTCAGCTGTTATCTGTAAACACTGCCTGCCTGAGTCTTTCAATTCAGCACCTTCAGGAGGCTACCTAAGTACAAAGGAAACTTAACTGAAAGGCCAGATAGGAGAAGATGAGGAAGTAAGTTATTCTCTGTGTTTTCTGTGATGTCTCAGTGTGTTATCAGAAGCCAAGAACTTCAGGGAAAGATGGCAAGATGGAAACACCATGGAGGAGGGGGGAACTGTGTGACTCATACCCCTTGCTGAGCATCTACAGCACCAAAGAAATATCTACGTACTACAAGAGAATATTTTGCAAAGACGCAGTAGCGGTTCGGCCCTATGGGATTTAGCAAACCCAGTTACTTTTATACTTCAATAGATGACTCCAAAAGCTGCTAAAAGAGTTTATTAAAGACCGTACTAACAGTTCTCATAACAATGGCACGTACAATGATTCAAAATCATGACAAATAGCATGGAGTTTTGAAGAGCATTATTGTAATATACCACGGACAAGAACAAAGCAGATGTGCTGTCTCAGAACTCTACGAGCAGGCCCATGAATACAGCAGTCATATCATATATCATAAAGCTGTACAAGTGTCAGAGAAAATAGAAAAAAAATAAAAATAAAGTCATTCAATATGCAGTCCTTGAATTTATTGACAGTATTACAGTACTTTATGGGCAAGGACTGGCTTGTTCCAGCTGCACTTTCCAGAGTACAAGGGCAGCTGGAAATAGCGAAAAAATCCCCAAAACTGTAAGCACCCTCCAACAAACATACCTCAGATGCAATCACTACTCCAGAGCTTCCTGCTTATGAATTTTTAGTCAGAAATTCTGACCTCCCTGCAATCACTTTGCTCAGAACAGTGTTTCATCTTGCAAGAAAACAACAAAACCAGGGTGCTTCTTTAAGACAGTGCAAAAATATTTTCAATGGTATCGTTAAATCACAGATTAATGATAATCAGCATATATCAACTGCAGCACGGCCAACAGCAACTTCAAGATCAGAACCAGATGGACCTGCTGCCCCTTGACCAACACTCTAGACTGAGTGCTCGCAGAGGGGAGACGTGTTGCTCACTCCCAAGCGAGCCACCATTTCTGGGTTCATAGTGAGGAATGGTCTCAGCTACTCCAGGATAACAAAATGCTACAGAAAGCCTGCAAGTATTAAATTATCCAATCCTACATCAAAAAACTAACAAAAGAATATTGAAGTTGAAAAAGCGTATCCCAGCCATGTTATTTGTGATGGCTCTAACGTTGTTCCCTTCCTTACCGTGCTGGTCATGGTAGCCAAAGTGTGCCTTGCGGAGTTCAGCAGCTTACAGCACCCCCATGGTGATGCAGGATTCCCAGCAGCATGTGGGGATTTATATTCTCCGAGACACACCATCTAATTAGAATGGCATGTCAGCTGCAGCCTGCTCCTGGTGCGCTGCCTTTATAGCTCTTGGCTATGAGCTCTTAGGTCCCTCTGCACTTGTCCCCCTCGTCTCACCCATGCTCACACCAGCCCATCCATGGTCATTCATTAAATTTGGTGTGCATCTTCAGAGCAATTTGCAACTTCTTTTTTAAGCAGATGTTGAGGTGTCTGCATATCACATTGGGCCATTGGTATAATCTGTGCCAGAACATCCCCTGGCAGCTCCACAGTACACAAATTCAGTGAGAGATAACTGTGCTTTGCCAAAACCCCAAACCATTCTTCTTGTCCCAATTTTCACAGTTGTGTGTTTTCATTGTATTGTGATTATGTAGAACCTTTTAACATCTGCCAGCTTCAGAGGATAAAATCACAGTGCTGCATATCAACAAAACCCAGCATACCCAGCCTCCAATATAAAATAATTTATATACACAAAGCAGAATTTGCATCTTAAATGAGAAGAGATTGTCTCATTCTCTATGGTGTCTTACCCAGCTACTCAAAAATAAATAATTCACATCAGATTGATGGATTTGTTTCCTGCACAGCACACGTGCGCTATTGGAGCTGACAAAGACAACATGAAAAAAACTTTTCTAATTAATAAAAGAGGATTGTTGAACACTTGCACATATTGGCACAAGGCAGAAGAGAAAAGGGAACACTACACAGCTCAGCTCAGGTGCCTTCCTCTGTCGAGCGGGACTCAGATTTCAACTTTACAAATTCTCTGGCAACTTCATCATTGGTTCTTTGAGAGAGAATCCTCAAGACTGTAAGTCCAGTCTCATCCATGTGAATTCTGCGCCCGAGGGGGCACCAGCAAGCACAGCTTCCTTTGTCCACTATGTCTCTGAGCTGCATCACTGCTATCCCCAGTACTCGGTCCTCCCGAGCAAAGCAGTAGTCCTTCACACAGACCTGGAGCTCGTAGGCATCAGGGCTGTCTTCATTCCCCAGTATGCTGAAAAACACACACAGGTTTACTTACAGTTTCTTAGAATGTACCAAGTCCTCTGCAAAATAAAGGTGCCAGCAGCTGACTAGAGTGCTTAGCTGAGCCACAGAAAACTCCTTCCTACAGAAAACCCTTGTCAGAGAGGGAAAAGTAAATCCTGGGGCATACGGGAATTTTTGCTAATTTACAGCTGATAAAGACAACCTGGCTACTGAAAAAGAAAAAACAAACAGCCCTTATCAATTTGCCTTTGCGTATGTGTGTGTGTTAAACTATGAAATGAGAGGAGTGGAGAACATTAAAGCCATGCTAATAGATTTTCAACTCAGATGACTTTAAACATTTCTGCTTCTGTTCAGGCTTGCTTCATTTCAGTAAGCAATATTTTAATTAGATGAAGTCTTTGTTAAGGATTCAGAACCTTCCACTAAAGCGAAAGCTAATGAAAATACATCCCCAAGTTTTCTGATGTTTGTTAAATTAAAAACTTTAATTTAAAAAAATTTTAAAAGGACAAAATCCCTTTACTTAGAGGAAGCCTGCCTTTTCTCACATCAAATTAAAATTATATGGACAGTCCCTCTCCCCCCATAAGTTTACAGTCTTTTGCTAGTCATCTCTTCTCCTCTCATTCTTTTTGTAGAGCTGAGTGAGCACTAGTCTGTAGCGGCCTTTGTTGAGCCTTCCCAGAAGGAAGATGCCTTTGTAATAATGAAAGAC
Organism: Pterocles gutturalis; assembly: GCF_000699245.1. Classification (NCBI taxonomy): domain Eukaryota; kingdom Metazoa; phylum Chordata; class Aves; order Pterocliformes; family Pteroclidae; genus Pterocles; species Pterocles gutturalis. The sequence continues at coordinate 58,781 of NW_010104760.1, read as the reverse complement.
AAATATGAAGAGATCAATACTTGGTGTTGAGAAACACCACAATTTCAGCAGTGCGACTTACTACCAGTTCCAAGGGCTGTGTCCTTGGAAACAAGTTCGGAAAGCATGCCCCAGAGGTCAAGTTGGGATAAAAACACACATTAAGATTAAAAGAGCTAAAAATACATCATGAACTTGTAGCCTCAACTCTACCAATAAAGGATAAAAAGTTTATGAAAATGATGGAGCACAGTAAAATATGTTGATAGGACACACAATGTGTTTCAGAAGGTAGCCAAAGGACACTGCTACATCCCACCCACAGCAAAACCACCCATAATCTAGCTTTTCCTGCCAAGACACGAACTCTTGTCCAAGCTATCGGTTCACATACTCCTTTGGGCTGTAAGCAGGCTGTTTGAGGACACTGGAAAATGCTATCCATTCTCTGAGACTGCACTTGCCACGTCAGATCCCCAGGCTATTTTTCACACTTACAAGTGAAAGGTTTCATTGTATTTGGGAGCCCAGTTGTTGCTCTTTGACTTGGTTGTGAACTTCCTCTTCTTGTCACTCTGATGGGGCCCAATCATGGTGATTTCAACAAATGGACGGAACATGCCGGACGTTTGCCACTTCAGGTCATTGGCTGCCACAACTGGAAAAAAGAGTCACAACCTGTTTTACAGTAAATACTAATTTTTTTCCCATTGCTCTGGACACCTTTCCACTCCGCTCTGCTTTTAATTTCTTGTTTGAGAGGACAAAGTCCTACTCAGAACACGCCAATGTCCTGACACACATGGGCAGGACTTTTCTGTAAATACAAAGATACACTTTTTTGCTCTAGTTTAAGTTCTGTGAAGGTATTTTTTTTAATGCTTGGGGCAGCACTCAGCTTTTGCCATATGTACAGTTAAGAAATTATTTTTTTTTTTTCCCTGCAGCTGTCCTGCCAGTTCAGTGCTTACCTGTACGTTATGTGTGGTATGAGGAGAGAAAAAAAGGGGCATTTTATGGGCCAATATTAAGGTCTCTGCTGAAAAGAAAAATGAGACTGCAGGTAAGACAAAAAAGCCCATGAGCTGCGGGTGGCTCCAGAACCAGGAATTATTAGGTCTTTAATTCTCATTCTCTCCCAGGTCACTGCAGGGAACAGACTGAAGCACAGGAAATGGCTCTGTAAATCAGTTTTTGCATTGCAGCGTAGATTTAGCCAGAAGAAGAGAGGTCTGAAGAGCTGTTTATATAAATCTTTAGAGGAAATTAAAGTAGTTAAATATGCTATATTTGAGCAAAGGAGATAAAGGAGGAAGACGGAGCCTGGGATGAATCACTGCTTTGGTTATTTTCAGAGCAGCACTTCAGGGACCAACGTGGCCTACAGGACGAGGGAGAGGACCCTCTGAACTCCTACCAGCTCTGCGATCTCTTGATTTACAGTAAGCAATTTTGCAACATGGCCCTGTCATGCTGCTCTGTTCTTTGCAGCACAGGCTAAATTGTGGTGCCTAATGAGAGCCATCATCTGATTTTTGTTTACTTTATATATCATTGCCAATAAACAACAGGACTGTACATTGCCATGTCACTGGCTGGACAAGCTCATGAGCTGTTTCTCTACATGTCCCTGATGTGAAACAGAGAAAACAATTCTGGCTTCACATCCCATGAGCTAACACTGAAATATAATGACTGCCAGCTGGAGCTTTGCCTCGACACAGTCACAGAGCCTGAGCCGTAACACATGCTTAGCCATACCTTTCACTGTGACCTTGTGTTCACCAGTTCCTGGGTGGGTATACAGGTCGATCTGTATGGACACTTCACCCACAGGATCATCCACACCAGAACCTGTTGGAAGAAAATTGACACTCCCTGTGCACACATTGTTTATTGGCACCCATCTTTGGTTTATGGCCTCAGCAGGACAACTGCATTTTCACGGCTCCATAGCCAGCTTTTCAGTCAACACCAATAATGTTGCATCAATGCAAAATAACATCAGGCTTGCATGCCCAACACGCATAAACACTAACATTTTTTGCACTCCCCCATTAAGAGTGAATCCTTTTGAGAATACTAGTAAGAATTTTAGAATTTAAGAGACCTAAAGCTCGATAACGGACCCTCACAGAGAGCAAGGATTTTTCAGAAGTTCCTGCCAAGCTATTGTGTGCACATGCAGGCATTCCAGTGGTGGGCATCGGCATTCTTGTCTGCTCAGGGAAGACAGAAGCACAAAAACCCCAACAAAACAAACAAAAAAAACACACCAGAGAGGAAGTTAATGGAAAAAAAGCAAACAAAGATGTTAGTGATTTTCACTGAGCCATAGTGCAGTCTCACCCTCTAAAAAGTGTTTTCCATATTGTACATCAGATAAAAGTTGTCATCCTGACTGCCTATTTGCTTCCTTCTGGAGGATAATGAGGATCCCTTCACTCTTGTGCACCAAAAATTATGAGAAAGAAACACTCACAACTTGTATACTTATATCCCTTCATCAATTAGCCATGGAGAAAACAAGATGTAGCTTCATAGAGGAAAAGATAACATGTTGTAACAGAAGGAAAAGATCTCGTGAACCTTACAATTTGTGTATTACGATGTTTTCAACTTTTTAACTTTTTATCGTAATTGTCATGTAATATGTGGAAATGACATTTTTCTGTGTAGGAAAGTCAAGATGTCATGTAAATTACAGAAAAAGACTGCTTTGCCAAATGAAAATGAAGTCTTTGATAAGATAGTGAGATTGATTTTACTTTTTCTTTGATAACTGTCTGATCTCAGGTTGACAATTAGCAGTGCTGTTGTAATTGGGATACCTACAGGGTAATTGAGTACCTATGAACAGCAGTGTTATTTTGTCAGTTTTGAGGCTAAGACATTACCAAGTGAAAGAATTGGTGTGTTTAAAAATCAAGATAAGTTGCCCAAAGGATATCATTAAACAAACATTTTGATCAGATAGATCTAATGTGCCAGCTTTCACAAGAACAGTCTGCAGGCAGCAAAAACACTAATTTAAAAAACAAGAGTTTGAGAGCTAATCTGTGCAATTCCCTGAAGAGAATTACATGGCATAGCAGAACTGTAGGCACTGAAAGTGACATTAATATACAAGTAAAAGCAAACATAACAGAACCTCAAATTATTCTCTTAGGGTAGATTCTCATTCTTGACCCGAGTACAATAAACAACCTCTGGCTATAACATTTGTACATGATCTTGAATGTACTGTTTTTTCACAGATTAGAAGGGCAGGGTTCCCTCTTCCCTGTATATAAGCACAGAGTTTTAGAGTCGGTAGGTTTAACTAGTGACCTGACCCATCTGATGGTGCAGGCCTGTCACTTATAGTATTAGCATATTCCATGGGAACAGATGAGATTACCAACAGTACATAACAACTTTATCAGGCCACATCTGCAGAAACATCAGCTGCCAAACACTCTGGTCTTCATTTTACTAATCTTCAGTGTAATTAATAGGTTATAAAGGAGACACTGATGCTTCAGAGGAATGACACCGGAATCAATCATCCCACTACCTTTGAGAAAGACAAAATTGAGATTAATTTTTGTTTCTACCTTCATTCTTGTCTATTTGTACAAAAATCTTGTTCTATTAACTGAAATATTCAGAGACAAAAAAACCCACTTTGTAGATGGACAATGAAATATATTCTGATCACGTACAACCGTGTGCATACACATGCTTGCACATTTAGTGACAAGCAGATTCAAATCTTGACATGGAAGTCTCATTGGTACTGTGATATTGGAAGGTGAAGCTGCAGAACTGAGCTCGTGCAACGTGTTACAGATGTATTTCACCTAAGATAATGAAAAGACTTTGGACAACAGAAAATAAACTGAGAGATGAAACACAACAAGACTTAATTTTTTAGGGCTCTCCTGAGCACCCAGACCTTTAGGTATCCCCCTTCAAGCCAGATGTTTCAAGCTTGGCCATAACCTTCAGTGCATATCAGACATTACCATGTATTACAGTAGCTCGTCTCAGCAGACCGTATGCATGCAAGTCTAGGACATAAAACAGCAATACATTGCCCATGGTAAAGGGTAGGGAAACAAGTCCACAGCATCTCTCAAAAGACAGTCCATTTTTGAGACAGCTTTCACAACCCACGAATAAATCTGAAGCCTGGGGACAGGTTAGTGAACTAGGGAAGGCAGGGTACAGACTTCTACACCGTGCAACCTGTGGCTCTGTCTGTGGGATGCAAGCATTCAGTGAAAGCCACTTCTACAGGGAGCTAAAGGGAACGCGTCTCTGGAAAAGGTTTCTGAGCATGGGCAAGACGACTTCAAAAGTAAGGCAGTTGGCTAATGTTGTTATAGTAACAACATTAGTCTTGAACATACCCTTATCAGGAAGAACGTCCTCATTAGCGGTAAACCTAATACCTTTCCCATCATGCACTGAGACATGAATTCAAAAGGCAAGAAGCAAGCAGGATAAAGAGAGAAGGGTGTGAATTACAATACAGTTAGCAATGTCACTTAAACACATACAAGACAAATATTCTAGCTCTTAATAGACAAAATATCCTCTTAGATCTTCTGCACCAACATAGGATTTGGAGAGCTAGGTTGTCTGCAAGTAATGAATTGTCTGGGTTAAAACAACACCAGAATTTGTGCTGGCATAACCAAACTGCAAGCTTTGATCCAACTTTGCAGAGCAAACACTCAACAGCATAATGCCACAGAAGCCTGCTCAGTAAGAAAATGAGAGTAATAGATAACCTCATAACTCCAATATGCAACCATTGAACAGTGAAGTAAGAGAGGCAAACAGCATTTAAATAGTTCTGCATGCAACCATTTCCTCTCATAGGCTTGTGGGAAGCTTGACTTATGAAAAGGGAAATATCAAAGAGCTCTGGTATGCAGATGCCAGCTGTAAATACTAGTGCTGTCCCTTCTGTCCCTCCAACGCCTATGTAGATCTCCAAAACAACCTAACAATGGGGGTTACTGAGAAGTGTTTGTAAGCAATATCCTTTCCTAGCCCAAATCCCAGGAGCAAGTCATGGCTTCTTCAGAGATATTCTGTCATTGATCCTACATATATAGATGTCTTTTTTTCCCCAAACAGAGTCCAAAACTCTGAAGCCTGCTAATGTAGAAGATTCTGATTTGCGCCAGCTCAGTCACCTACCACACCCAGTACCTGTCTCCTAAGGCGGCTCAGACAAGCCAAGCCACAAAGAAATGTCACAGTCAGATATGAGATATAATTGATGACCTCATAAAAAGTGCTTCTCGTGTCCTGAAACTAGAGCTTAATTCTTAGGCTTATTTTAAAAAAGCTTATTAATTAATATAATAATAAGCTTATTAGAAAATAAAAATACTCAACACACACATACTTCTGTGGCAACTTTTTCCTGCTGCTCTCAGATTATGTTCAATCCTCTTTGTGCATCTGCTGAACACTCGCCCTAAGTGAGTTTTATAGTCAAATCATGCATTGCATGAAGATGCTTCTTCGTATCAGCTTTGAATTTGCCACTTTGCAACTTCAACGGAGCACCTTCTTCCTCTAAGTTTAAACACTCCCAACTGTAGCATCGAGCGTAGAACAGCAGTGCTGCACACATCCTTATATTTTGACTCAACACAACAACATAATAGGATCCTCATAAAAAACTAGTTTCAGTTCATGGTCTGTATATGTAATGGGAAACATCTGCCATAGAACAGCGAAGATTAAAACCACTGTACACACAAGTTCCCAGTTAAAAAGTCTTTCATGTAACTCCACTAGCAACAGCCAAGTTCCTGGAGTCCCTTCTGTATGTAGCAGTCTTTGACCTGTCTGGCCACTGGATGTCATCGTTGCTCTGCTGAGACCATTCTCTCAAATGCAGGTACTGACTGTTTAGTTAACTTCAGTGTTTTAATGCAGTATATTTCAACCTAAGCAAGAACATTGTGCTGCTAAAGACAGGGATGATTCAGTCACTCAAAACTACACTCAACTTTTCACTTTAAAACTTCAAAAACAACACCTTGTTCTGCTCATGAATTCTCAGTACTTTCTCCACTGGTTGGGGAACGCCAGAATCAAGCAGTCTCATTTACACGCAAGGGAAATGCATGTTGGCTAAGGAGTGCTTTCCTCTTGATTTCAGGGCTCAGTGTGACAGTATGCTGACAGAGTTATTATTGTCTGTGGGGTTGCCAGCTCTCATAGGCTTGGATGGATTAAAGGAAATAGGACCCCAAGCAAAAAGATGTCTGAAAGACTCCTCCATGGAGCTGTATGACCTCTGCTGATGAGATGCAGTAGCCCAATGCCAATGCTTCCATTTAAGGAGCCTGAAAACTGAACATCAGTTTTGGTTTTGACCTAACCTCTAACAGCATCTCTCCCCTCTTCCTGAGATTAATGAGATTCATAGTCAGCCAGTAAAGGGCCCTGACTAAAGACCAAATTATTCTGTACAGCAATCTGGAGATGTTTACACGAATGCAGTGAAACTGTTTATCCCTTCCAAACAAATGAAATAGCACCACTACCATGCCTTCCCAGAGAGCTACCAAAGAACTCCAGTGACCCATGCCAGCAGCTTACTAATATGTTGTGGTGATTTATAATAATCTAGCTTGCACATATCCTGTACTTTTTTGCAGACAAAACAGTGCTTTCATTGTTCTCCCAAGAGACTTTTCCCTTTACGGGCTGCATGTAGCTCCATGACTCATCACATTGCTGTCACTCAGCCTTAGTCAGGACAACACGAGCTGCTGGCAGCTGGCCTGTGCCACAGGCACCAACTAGTTTCTGTGGTGGTGTCTTGCTGAAATGGTCTGTCACACCACCACGTAAGTCTCAGTACAATAACTTCAAATTTCACTTAAGTCACCCACCCACAATAATTCATGAAACGTGACTGTTAAGTGAGGATCACAGAAAAAAAGACCACAAACACTCCAGGCCTTATGTTTCGCATACTTCTCCTCTCTTAAAATGCAGTTGTTGAGTGGGGAATAACCCCGTTTCCCTCCTTCCCAGTACCACAAGCTCTGAACTGTCATGTTTCCAGAAACATTACTGCGAAAAGCACTCTACAATCTGGCAGTACAAGACAGAGCAATTATGAACAGAGCTGATAGCTCCATTCAACTTTGCCAACAACACAAAAGAGTCTTACCCTGAGCTGTCTGAGTCTGGACAAAGGTTTTGATGAGAGTGTCTGTGGTCTGAGTGTAGAGAGAGAGAGCATATCGAAGTGACTGCAGGTCCGGACTCTTCTCCAAGAAAGTTTTCTTCAGACCATTTCCACCAGCATGGAAATATTGCTAAGAGTAAAAAGTCATAGAAAAGATACTGAAAAAGAACTGCAACCAACAACCTACATTTATGTGCTATTGTGTGTGTGGCTGGGAAAGAACTGTAAAAATTCACAAAACAGCTTCTCTACCAGAAATCCAGCTCTTAGTGGAACAACTGATACCAACTGCTCAAGGCTTTCCTCTCCCAAAGCACTTAGATGTAAATATGCTGGCTCCCAGCACATGCTAGTCACCTGACCCTATTCGGGTTTACACGCACACAGCAGTATCACTCACTTGGTGTCTTTATTGCTCTAACAGCAGCGACAGACTCCTGCCATCTCCTGAACTGGGACAGGCACTATCCTCCCAAATAATATTTGGGGATAGAGCAAGGGAATGACAGAGACAGAAATGGAATCACTTACCTTGATTGTATCCAATGCCAGATCCAAAACAGCACACTGCTTTGGGGTGAGACTCCTAGTTTCTTCTCTCACCATATGATCCTGCAAACAACCATTATATCTGACATGAGTATGCTGTCAGAGACTAAAGGAAGAGGAGTCCCCGGTATCATCACTTTCTCTGGATTCATGCTGTGGCTATGTGGCCACAGCATTAATTCAGCTGTTTAAGGAACACTTAATGGAGTCTCTCAGAGGCATTTATTACAGTTTAACTTGAAAATAGACCCACTTGCTCTGTTACTTGCAGGCACAGATGAGAGAAATAAGGAAAGGAACTGGAAAGAGATAAGTGACAATTTAAAATCACAGTTTGACTCTCAGAAAATCCAAACAGGAGTTTGCTTGCTACCTCTGTCACTCTAGACCAGCCACAACAAAACTCTCAAAACACCACTTAAATCAAGGAATTTTGAGAAATAGCTATTGGCTCAAGCTGTTAGATGGTGTTTGTGGATTTTTGAGTTCTTCCATGTACAAGTCACTCATTCATTAAATCATTGGTGTAGAGGAATAAAAACAAACAAGCAAGCAACATGTTCTAGAAAATACCTTTGCTAAAGGAAGTTGTTCTCATTAAAACGTACTATCTCTAAAACAAATAGCCAGGAATCCCTTGGAAAGAGATTCCCTTTCCTGCAATGGGACCATAACCCTGTTAGACTCCTGCCTGACTACAGGGATGTGCCATCCTTTAGTATTTCACTAAGCTCCTTCTTGCTGATGCTTAGTCTAGGTCTCAGGGAAAAATAGCACACTCTAGGAAGTCATAGCTTTGCACAAACTCAAATTCTAACTGTTTGAGCTGCTGGAGGGTCAGGCCAGCTGACTGCAGCCTGGGTGCTGACGCATTCATGAAAAGATGCAGGCAAATCAAGCAAAGGCCATTTATCCCTACTTTCAACATGTCATAGCCTCTGACAAGAGACACTTTCTGGGAGACATGTCTACTAAATAGCCTTTGAGTAAAGCATGTCTAGTGTGCGGTATCATGTGTGCATTTCATGCTGATAAATCTGCTGAGTATCTTGCAGCCTGGTGATTCCTCACATTGCCTGGTGCAGTTCCCATCCATTATTACCCAACACCTCCTGCCTCATGGAGAGGGGGCTTACAGCAGTCTGGGCGCAGTGCTAGGCATTCGCCACGCTTCTCACGGACATCCAGCTAGCACCTTTGCACAGTGCTGCATTAAACTGTAAAAGAAGATCCCTCTGAAGTCACCAGTACCTCAGACAAGTTTGCACTGTGCTTTCCTGAGTCCTAGAGACATGCCTCAGCTTCCCTCTTTCCCCCACACAGGCTACTCCAGGTCTGGGGACCTACGTGCAGTGGTGCAGTACTCTGTAAGCTGCAATGTATCTTCCAACGTGACAAACCGTCCTTGGGGGAGCAAGAGCTCTCCCCCCTCTTCTTCATGAGCTTGGAGTAATTCAATTGAAGATGATGTGGCTTCACATTTCAGTACACAGAGGGCAAAACATTCTTTCTCTGTCTGACAGTCAGGTTAAGTGCACAATCAGCCAGAGCCCAAGGCCACATTCATGGGAGAGGCCAATTTAGTCAGGCTAGCTGCGTCCCCACGGCAGAGTGACTTCCATGTCTGTTGAAATTACTTTCTAGGTCTACCTGCCAGATTCCCCACACTGCAACAGAAACCAGGTGGTCAGCATTTTTCTCTTAAGCACCTAAAGAACTCACTCACCCTGCTCTGAGTGGTCACCCAGCCAGTGCCCATGCTGCCACTGCACAGCACCATGTCACTGCTTTCTAAGAGAGCTTCCCAGTGCCATTTGCTTCAACACATTATGTAAAAATAACCTAGTGACTGGACTGGTAATGCTTGCACCTACACACAGAGGAGCCCACAGCTGTCATTCCCCTGTGTACTTGCCCTCTGCAAATCCCACGCTGTTCCTATAAAGGACTGCACAGAGTGCTACCCTGCACTTCCCAGACTGCCACCCAGGAGTAAGCCACAAACATGCCCATCAAATAATTACACAACTTCAAGTAGAAGTAAATAAATTCTTAAAAAAAAGTTTTTTTTCTGGTCTTTGAGACCCATCCTTATATTCTCCACAGGTACTCTCAGGAAAACCTCTGTGGTCAGAGCTTGCTGGTTGCCCTGAGGGCAGCACAAGGGAGAGGTGGCTGCTGCTCCCTGCTCCAGCTGCTAGCCATTAAGCAAAGCAAGCAGGAAGAGTTTAATAATAAACAGGAGGCAGATATGTGGCACCAAGGTGCCAGGTTTATGGTTGGTTTTCTGTGCATTTTAAAATACACTGTGAAATTGATTTGTCATCAGGACAAGAGCCTGTGCTTGTCAGGTCTGTCAGTCTGAGTTTTCAGATGAGTTATCTGATTCACTGGGGCTCTGTTTCCCCTATTCTATTTAAGACAAGTAAAGCTTAAAATCCATCCCATAATTTTCTCAGGTTTTCAGTGGAGCTGCAAAATGCACAGGAGAGGGGCTCTGAAGAGCCATTTACTCATGCCTTCCCTGTTAGCTTCTATGTGCCTGCAAAAAACAAAAGGACAAAAGAAAAAAAATCCATGATGCTTACACAGACCCAAACAATTTACACTCTTGTAACACCTTTACTCTTCCAGAAATTTTTGGATGCAATGTCTGTTCACACCACCTGTCTGAACTAAAGGGTCTCCAGAATTCAGGTGATGGAGTGCTCTCACACTTGTGTATGGCTCTCTCGCCTCATTTAAAATCCTGTGTACCTGGGCTGCTGTAGTCCTACATGTGGATGTACAAATAAAGGCTTGAACACACACACCAGGGCTTGCCTGATTTGCATGATTACATGCATTTCTAGAAACACAGTCCAGAGTTACGAAAAGTAAGCTTTACAGTAACTCTGTAAAGTTTACAGGCTGCTGCTGAGGGATGGCCTTCATCTGACCAGTGCAAATGAAAACTAGCAAAGCTTTCAACTCATTCCTGGCAAAAGGCACTTTGTATATACTAAGAAATTCCAGTAATGAGAAAATATGGAAGAAGTAAAAGATAATAGTGAATGTCACCAGCTATGCCCAAGAATGCAAGCAAGCCACAGGAACTCACAGTCGTCTGTGCACAAACTTGTCCTTGTGGCCTGGGAGGAGAAATGGAGCAAACTCAGAGCTCTCCCCCTTTTGACAGCAGGACTACATGTAGAAGGCAGGAATGGCTTCTCTTCCTCCAAATGAGTTCTTGATGATGTTTTTGAAAGGGGAAGTGGATACTCACAGGAAAAGGAGGTCACATTTGGAGGCTGTGATCCAGCTCCCACACTCCCAGGCTGGCTACAAAGCTCCCCTCTCCTGATTTCTCCCATGGAATTGACACAGAGCCAGGCTGGGCGGGGCTTTGAGCAACCTGGTCTAGTGGAGGGTGTCCCTGCCGATGGCAGGGGGGTTGGAACTTGATGATCTTTAGGGTCCTTTCCAACCCAAACCATTCTATAGTTCTATGATTGTAAGTGCAGGAAGCAGCAGAGGTACTGCAATCCTCAGCGGCCACCACGCCACCAGGGAGGACAGCCTGGCTGTGGGAGTGCACAGGGCTGTCCACCAGCAGAAGTGACTGCTGTTCCCTGCGGAACCACACTTGAAGGATTATATTATGTTGCTGTTAACTGCTATGTAACAGCCTCAAAATGCAGCTGGAGAAAAGTGTGTACATCTAATGACACACCTGCGTGTCCAAATCAATAGGATTGCTAATAAGCACTTCCTTAAATTCATTGTGTACTGTGCTGGCTCATAAACATGTGTTTGTAACATGTGTCTGGCGGGCAAGGGAAGGAGATTGTCGTATAAAGACAGCTGTAATAAGTGCGCAAGACAAAAAAAAAGAAAAAAAGGGAAAAGACGAATGCATTTTGAAATTGCACTCATCACTTATGAGAATGCCCTTTGCTGTGGGAAGACTTCCCTGATCACATTCAGAGACAGAGTTCCCATTCAGCTCTTCCTTGCAGCAGTTTGTGCACTGTGACGCTTCAGATTTAGACCTCCTCCTGCACAATACCTGTTTTGTAGCACAAGTCAAACCACAACGTAGTGCAATTTGAATGTTGCAAAGCGTCACTATTTTCATACCATTCCTGTCGTGACCAGTGAATTAATGCTTGATTGGCTTACGATGAGGTGGTGTGCACTTAGTAATGCTCCTGTCATGCACTGTCACAACACATCAACATAGCCTTCATGCTAAATGCCAGCTTGCCTGTAAAGAGAGCCCACGCAGAACAAATTTACAGACACAGGCTCTCTTCCACAAGCAACAGTTATTTTTGTAATAGTTTATATAATTCATCAATAGCTACCACAATCATCTTTCCGGCTGATATCTCATCATCAGGATCACATAAGGGACTCCCTTTTATACATGGGTATACAGAGGAACTGGCCAGATATTGAGAACTCTACTTTTTTAATTTTAAATTGATATATCTGACTGATCACTGTATCTACAGAAGAGGGAAACTATTTTTGATGATCAAACCCACAATAAAATTTAACAGTTAAACACAATGCTAATGTTAGCAGAATGCATTTAAAAGCACATTTAATGCCTTTAAAAGCATTTCTCTACAAATGCGTTCAGCGATAAACCACTGGAAGCACAAGACATGCTATGAGCTACTACACTTCCATGCTTACACACAAACATTAACACAAGCCATGCAGAACAATACCTTCAACTTTGACAAGTGTCCCAGTTCCTTAGCAGCACTGAAAATCAACTGTGTGCCCTATGTTTGCAAGAAGTTAGAAAAGAAAGGAGGGGAAAAGAAAGATTATAAACAAGCTTTGCATGTTTTTCCTTTGAGCAAGTCAAGTCAGTTCACAGCTAGAACTTTACATAAGCACGGCAAGGCCAGTCACAACAGCTTGACTCCTTGCCAGTTTATTACCTAGTACAAAACCTGGCACTTCCATGGATACCACATTAAGAGCTATTTTGGAGCACAATATTCTGCTAACTGGTTCACTCTTGCTTACAGCAGCCAACCATTTAAACAGGATGTGCCTTCAAATGGATTGCACAGGCCGGGGGAGAAGGCAGTGCACTGGCTTTGTCTCCAAGTGCTCTTCTAGATTTCAAGTCTAAATACACATGAAGACAGCGTAAGACTGGCCAAAGCAAAAGATCACACAACTGGTGACAATCTCTCTATAGAAGTAGAGACCAATTGGCAGGGTGTGGGTAAGCATACATCAGTTCAGAAACAAAACTGGATCTAAGCAGTTTTCGGGTGAAAGATTGGCAAAGAAAGTCCAGTGAATACTACAGCATTGCCTTTATATGTCAAAACCTTGGCCAATGGCTCTTCTTCCCCCACTGTGGCTTCCTGATGCTCTATGATCAATCCAAAAACAAAAAAAGGGAAGATAAACCCCAATGACAGCAAATCTTGCTTCAAGTCACTCACACTCCAGTAAAATGGCTTTTTACATACTTTCTCTGCAATGATTACAACAAATATATTGTTTTCCCCACCACAGCATTTCTCTGTTGTGTAACATTCCTTTTGCCTGGGGAGTTAAGTCCAAAATTCAATGAGAAAACCAAAAGCAACCAAGACAATTCTCCAGTCTCTTCTCCCAGAGATGCTTTATGGCGTATGCTGGAACCTATTTTCTTCCACTTCACTCCTTTCCATTCATCTAATTAATCTTGACTTTTTCTTTAAAAAAGTCACAACTGCCTATTACACCACGCGGAATAAAACCCCAGCCTACTGTAAACCTGGCTATGAATTGCACATCTATCATATAATGAAACTTTGCCCTCCACTTCAGCCCTCTTAGGCTAGTTAGATTTGGGCTTTAGGACAATGACAAAGCTACAGGTGACCCCTCTTCCCCAATTAAACCTCGCCCCCCATTATCTCTCTCAGGAAAGCGTTCAGTACACTAGGAGCACTGCCCTCTCAAAACTGATCTTTGGCTCTCCTTGCTTGTAATTCGTTGTGATGGGTTAGCATTAAAAGTACATGTAAATGCCACCACATGTATCAGTTGAGAAGCACATGGGGGATGTCCCAGCTGAATGACTGAAATAAGCTTCCAGGAACAGATACTGGTGGGTGGCACTTTTCAGTAGGGTCTTTTTTTCTCAGGAAAACACTTGGGAGAAGATGAAGCTCATCTCATTTGGGGACTGCCAGCTCCATGAGGACCACATTTCCCCAAAGGTGTCCAATAAATCAAATTCTCTTTTCCACAGCCCTCCTTCCCACTCCTTTACTACCCTTTTTCATTCCAACAATCTTTTACCGTCCCACTTAACTACAACTGGCATGACTACTCCCCACCCCAGAATCCTTCACACTGGAATGAAGCAAGATCTAAACCCAGAATTATTATATTGTCCTTTGCCCCTGCCTACACCACTCAGCTTGTTTTCTTTGCTGCCTTCTTTGGTATTTGTTGCCTTTTAAGTCAGTACTCCACAGAGCAGAAACTACCACATACCTGCATTTGCAGAGGAGACTCTGCGAACTAGGTTCTACTGCAAATATTTTTCTTTTTTCTAGGATTAAAGTTAACATCAGCCCCACCGATGGGCTCCCCTCAGCAAAAAACTGTCTTTATAGCTGTTGTTGGAGGTAGCAGGTAGCCTTTTACAGAAGGAAAGCAGGCAAGCAGTTTACAGCTGTAACACCGGAAAGACTTGAGACCTGCACTAGGGACACGCTCTGCCCATTGCAACAGAAGTCCAGAAGTGACTTTTTGGATGACGTATTTATTCTTTAGTTTTGCCAGCTTCAGAAATTTCTTTAAGCTGAAAGACTCTGGGACCTGAAATCACAGGCAACCTCTTGATTTGCTCTATCCGTTACTGTCACCTAACCCTCAGGGTTACTCAGCCTTTAATTTTTGTTGAATACAAATCTATACAGAACAAACATTATTGACAGAAGCTCTTGATAATTGATTAAATTAACAACTTTTTGGGGGGAAGAAAGTGCATACAAGGACAATGAACCCAAAAAATAAAGCTTCTGAAATGACACTGGGAGCTTCACTTCCTGCCAGTATCTAATGTGCACTGTTGGAGTACAACTCTCTAAACTGAAAGAGTACAAAATCCTCTCTATTTCCAGTGAGCAAGGTTGAACATGACCGCACACCAGGAGCAACACAGAGATTTTACTGTGAGCGACACCCAATAATCCACCAAGGAACATGGCTTCAGCTAGTGCTCTGGTACCCAAGGGATGCTGCTGTTCTGTATTGATTGGTCATGAAGTTTTTTGATTTATGGGTCTTTTAAGGTTTTCATGCCTGTTGACCACGCAGAAAAACAAAACAAAACAAAAACCACTTTTATAACCTGAATTTTGAAAAAGTTAAGAGAGTAGACTCAAAACACACTAATGTTAACATTTCTTGATCCAGTATTTTCAACCTTCACTGGACACTTTTTTTATTTTTTAATATAAATTTGAACAACATTAACTAGCCTAGATATGTAGTCTCCCTGCTGCAAAGCTTCTAAAGAGGGCAGGTCGGTAACACTGAGCAATACCCAGTGACTTGATATGCTTCAAAGAACAAAAGCTGCTCAGATAACTACTCCTCAATTCTTGCCCGCTAAGAAAATCCACATAAATCAGTGCCTGTATCTGTCAATGTGTCTGCAAGGAGAACTTATTTTACTGTTACATTGAGTTTGTCATCAATGCTGGTACTATCTAATGAACACCTGGACAGCTCCTTCCTCTGCCAAGTGGCATTCTTGTAAACAAGATGCTATACCTCCTCAAAAAAGTTATTCATTCAGGTAAAACATATCACAAAGCTCTACAGACAGCACTTTTTCCAGGTGTTCCTCTAGGGAATGAAAACAAATAAACTTAAATATCAGGTAGTTTTGAGAAAAGCTGCCCACAACAGAATTGATTAAAACATCAAGGATGGAAGAAGAGCAAAAATTTAGTCCTTATTATGAATTGTTTCTGCCTAGCTCTGTGACAAACATAGCTGGAAAAGGGACAGACTTTAGTGCTGCTCTTCCTGGTTCTTCCCATTAAGTTAGTTTCTTCCTGAACTTTTTGGGAACATGAAAGACATCTAAGGTCCACAACACAAGGATTTTCATTTGCTTGTTAATGGTCTGGGCTTTTTTTCCCCTCAGTGAAAGCCTTCAAAGAAGGATCATCAGCTGATTGAAGTCTAATTTCTAGAAGCCAAAAAAACTACACTGATTTATATTCCAAGAGGTTCAGACTCTCACAGCTTAACTGTCCCACTGCCCAGTTGACAAGTCTTTTGAATTCCAGTCCTTTTTTGGAAAACATATTATTACTCAGGCTTATTTTTCTGAGACACACCAGTGCAAGGAAGTTTCATCTGGTATTGTACATTCCTTTCCTAGATTTTTTTAATTCCAACATTCAACAACGAGATCTGATCATTTATTAGCAGCACTTCAGTTAATTTTAAAAACTTTATCATCAGGCAATGTTTGCTACCACCCATTTAAAGTTAAAACTACTTTTTGGCTGTTGTGGTGTATTGAACATTGAGAAAATAGGGTTAAGAGTGGGGATGAAAAAGGGAAAATAATTACCTGTCACTACAGACATCTGGGCACATGCGCACTTCATAGACCATCATTTCATTCAAGGCTAAGAAAGCTTTTTCTCCTCATCACAGAGACAGCCTTGAAATTTTTTTGCTCCTAGCTAGCACAAGGGAGAGGATTCATTTAAACTAACACAAGTTCAGAAAGGTTTCAGAAAACCTCTCAAAGACACACTCTTCTCCACCACAGAATAGCTCTAGAGTGGTGCTGCTTGCAGGTAAGCCTAAAGAATAGCCAGTTGGGAAGTCATGTGTAAAATCTGTCTGCAGCTTAAAAAAAATGTTGTTCTTATCCCGGACCACGTTCTCATTTAGTGAAGAGAACTCTGGTGAATAGAAAAAAAGCACAGCAGCAGCAAGCACAAATTAAGCCTCATGTGAATGGCTGCATCGCACCATGTGAAATAAATAAAGGAGAGGCTCCAGAGTAATCATCTGTGTGTAAATTAAGCAACTCTTCATTGAGCTGACTAGTCACTGATGGCATGCTACAGCTTCATCCTAAGCAGTGGAGAAAGAAATGTATAACTAATCCGTTAATATCCCCAAGCTTTGTGCACTGAACCCGAAAATAAGGATTCCCAGAGAGCTGTGTTTGCATATCCACTCATCCAAGACAAAGAGTATTTAATTAAATGTTGATCTTTACTTAAAACTAGTGAGGTGGGAACTCCTTGGTGAGTTACTGGCGATCACGTTGCTACTAATCTCACAACCCATGGGCAGTCAATGCTCAGAGAGCTAGAAGCCAGCCATCCGAAAGTCATCAAAGGCACTGGCAGCTCCGGTTGTCAGAGTGGGAGGCTGTGAAACTGCCCTGCCCCCATTGCACCCTTCACAGGCAGTAGCTGCCTGCTTTTTCACCTGACCCCCACCCTACACAAAATCTTCCAGAAGCAGCAGAGAATGGGAGAGCAGAGCTCAGGTTTTCTTCTGTGTGTAATACAGGCTGAGCTCCTTTAAGGGGAATGTGGAGAGTAACAGGCATTACAGCACTGCGCAGTGACAGAGTCACGCAAGTGACACGCGAGATACACTGCAGCATGCTGAGAACCTTCTACCTGAGCATGCTTTCCCTGACCACCATCAAAAACACTTTTTCATCTCTAGCAATTTTACAGAAAGGAGAGAAAATATTCTGTTAAAAGGACTCTCTTCTGCCATGAATATCCCCTATGTCTTAAGGGCTGCAGAGGAGTTTTAGGAAGAAAATCCTCATCCCGTGGTCCCTCAAACATGAAGAGACAGAACTAGGGCTTTCTATTGCTGAGGGCAGAGAGGACAGAAAGTTACAGGGCTTGGGGACGTTTCCGAGTCTGATGCTCTCTTTTTTAAGAGCAAGCAAAATTAGGTGAGAGGTGCATGGCAGACAAGCAGAATAGCAAAGAGAAAGTACTGCTTCTACACACACTACCA
The DNA here is from genome assembly GCF_000699245.1 of Pterocles gutturalis. Lineage (NCBI taxonomy): Eukaryota > Metazoa > Chordata > Aves > Pterocliformes > Pteroclidae > Pterocles > Pterocles gutturalis. The sequence continues at coordinate 41,011 of NW_010104760.1, read as the reverse complement.
ACCCTGAGTTTTGCCTTGCCTTGCCCTGCCAGCCTTCACTACTAGGATGATGAAAATCTGGTGGTGACAGAATAAATCACTATGTCCCAGGGCATAGTGTAAGCAGCTCTTTGCCCCTGTAGCCCATCTAACCTCACCACAGGTTTCCTGCTCCAGGACTGCAGACAAGACCATTTTAATCACCGCATTGTTCATAACTGCCTTTCTGAAACAGTGACTGCTTTCTAATTTGGACTAGTTCAGCCTCCTCACTATGATACAATTAATTAGACAGCTAAAAATCCAGCTATGAACATTTTGCATTATCTCAGAAAACTGAGGATGTGTTTCATTACACAAAAAGACCTTCTCAATTTGAAACTGAAGTGACGGTAACAAGAAACTCTTTGTAAAAAGCCATTCCAAGTGGCTTATAGCAACAACCTGCAGGTTGAAAGAGTTGGCTGATCACAGTTGTTGCCTGCTTCATGACACAAGCACTGAATCACTCTCCTACTCCTCCTTTAAAATTCAAAACTAGGAAGTATAAAGTTCAAGCAGCTCCTCCCTTGTTCTCTCTGAGGCCCTTGATCTCACTGGTTCCATGCTGAAGGGGTCATGTTAATGCTGCTCTTACATGACAATTTTAGCACCTGTCCCCAAAGACTCCTTTTCAAAGCAATTCAAAGGGAAAGAAATTTCATCCTCTTAAGTTTAGATGGGTTTCTTCTCCTTTATAAATTAAAAAAACAAGCAGAAATGATTGCTCCAAATCTGAGCTCAGACTAAGAAGTCTTTAGCAAATTCACACCTCATGATAATTTTTATGCTTAGCAGGTATGACAGCACACTGCATCTCTGCAGTTTTATCATCATCAAAGCCATAGGCAAGGGCTTTCCCTCTCAGAGCAAGAAACACTTAGTGCAAGATGCAGGTTTCTGTCACTTCTCTAGACACTGCAACCCAAGAAGCTCACTCAAAATATGCAGGCAACTGCAGAACAGTGAAAATCACTATTGTTATACCCACTACTGGGAAAAAATAAATCAGCATAAACCAGCCACAGACCACAAGTTTTCTCCAACAAAGAGATGAAAGAAGTTCTGGATCATCTCCAGATAACTGAGGTTATAGCCCAAACTTCATACTGCTTCCAGCTGAGTGTCATTCACCAGAGCAGCTGCACATGCGTGACAGTTAATCAGTTTCTGTGGATTTTCAAAATTGGGGAAGAGGCTAATCTTCCATTGTTAAAAACATCACTACACTCATGACACACATTCATCCAGCACATCCATACAACTGATAAATTACATAAAAGACTGCCTTTGAAGGCAAACTATCTGGACATAGTGACCAGCTCCCCAGCATCAGAGATACAGAAATCATGCCAGCCCATACTGATGCTAAAGCCTTCTGAGGGGCAGAATAGGGGGTGGCATCATTAAAATGCAAGCCCAGATTAATCACATCTACACAGAGACACCTGACTAATAGATGTCAGTAAGGAGGCAAATGTGCTTACAGGTGTTGATCTAATGCCATGAAGTCAACACTAACTGCCTGATAATCCCATATACACAGCATTCTTTGAAGGACTGCAAACTCCTAATCACTACAATTTTATATACTTGATGGCAGCTCCTTTTGGATCATGGATTTTGAATAATTTTTTTATCTAGAGTGTTCTCTGTATCTTGCAACCCTACTATAAAAAGAGCTGCTCTCTTACTTTACTAGGTTACAGACATATTTTGCCATCCTCGAGCAGGCTACATGCTGACAAATTTACCTGGACAGATGACTCATTAGGTCAAAGAGGTAAGTTACACTTTCTGCTATGAGTCAGGAAGGAGAAAATGCTTTACCGTATGGTCTGTAAGAGGAGGCAGCACAATCAGCTTCTCCATGGTATTCATTACCACCCTCCAGAGCTCTTTCAGCACCCGTTTCAACACTGTTTTTTCACACACAGTCGCAAACAGTGTCAGGCTGCAGGGAGAGAGCAAGAACTGAATAAGTTCACAGAATGCAATTTACAAGGAAAAACGAGATGTGTATGGAAGAAATCAGTGCCCCATCCAAAGCAGTTTGTCATAACAATTGCCTTAAGGCTAAAATCTTCCCTTTTCATAAAGTACAGCCTGTCCTCACCCTTGGAGTTCTAGCACTAAAGATGTCTGGCTAAAATGGATTATTGACATTTCTGATCCCAACCATTTCTATTTACTGACCTGGGGATTACAGAAGGTATCACTAAGTTATAGTGGTTGGGAATAGTCCAAAAAAGAGCAGGTACCCTTGAACTGGTTCCCTTTGAGAAGATCCTGATGTATCAAGTTTACAGAGTAGATAGCAAAAAATTACAAATACAGAATAATAGGTTTTAAACTTGAAGAGGTTATTATAATGATTTTTGTTGAATACCTAGACTGATACTTCTCAGATTGTTAGGCAGAAGTTCCTGCACAGGCTCTGATAGCTGCTGAAGTCTCTAAATCTTTCACCTCCATAACAACCTCAAAACATTTCTTGGACTCCTCTCTATTTTGTTGCAACTGCATTCACCATCAATCGTCTGCCATACATTTATTCCCTTTTATATAAAGAAGTTCTGCTTTATCTCCCTATTTATTAATCTTTTATTATTGTACAGGCTGTCAAAACAGCCAATAAATGTTAGATTCTTCTTCAAAATCATTGTTGGACTTTGGCGTTTACTGATCACATTGGGAGAGCTACAAAACAGGAACGCTGCAGCCAGTAGCAGTGCACAAGTGATAGCTGACTCTTCTACACCATGTAACATCATCTCACAGATTTTTCCCATAGCTGTTTGGACAGTAAACAAACAAAACTGAACAGGAGCAAGACTGATGTGGCTAAGATGCAGGAAGCATTGAAAGACTCTCCTCCTGTAAAGGAGGAAAGAAAATAATCCAGGCTGGGATTATCAGAAACAAAATTACTCGCTCCACAGTTGGATGAAAAGCCACCAGCATACCAAGTTCCCAGTGATACAAAGGAAGGTGGCTTCTCGAGATTCAGAAAGGCGTGCATGGAAAATGCTCACATGGCAGGGTTCCTAGATGTAATGATTGCTGCAGAGAGTCCCTAACTACACGGCGACCCAAAAGAAAGATGGGACAGTCAGTACAAAGAGCAACAAAATAAACAGTATTTTAAACTTGCACAGCTTCATATCCTCTTGCAGCATTTATTACGAAAATCGCTGGCCACCCCTTTCAAAATAAAGATCTGCTGTGCATCAGCAAGAAGTTTAACTTCTACAATGATTAAAAAACATTCGTCTTTGTAGATCAAGGCTTAGCTGATGAGAATTATGTGCAGTTAGACACAAAAAGTCCCTGTACAGCTGAATCATTCTGCATGGTGTTAATGGCAACAGTTAATTAAAGCAATGGATCAAGCTTATGTACAACACATAGTTCAGAAGCTTATTTTTAGTCATAACAGCACCAGGTATGACTAGAACACACATGCTTAACGTGACTGGGATACTGAGTAGTATCAAGTATGTAAGCATGGTTTGCAATATGTTTGCTAATTGGCTATACAATATGTATAGGAAAAAAAACCTAAGCTAGTAAATTTAGAATTTCAGTCTTTCCCACTACCTGATCAGCAGTGTGTTTTGCTGATTGCTACAATTGCCAGAGGGAGAAAGGAGAACTGAGAATGTGCTCTGGCACTGAATGAAGGCTGCAGAGGTGATCTGTACCTTGAGAGAGAGGAAGATATGGGAAGAAAAGCCATTAAGTCTTCCTGAGAATTCAGGCTGGACATCTTGAGAACAATCCAAGAACATGGAGCTGTTTTTCCCTCCCCTAGACTGTTCCCAATCCAATGCACCATATGTGTAACATACATTTGAACACTTGCTTACTTTCCATCCAGGAAATCCATCAATGGCCTCAGGACATTATCTGCATCTTGTGCAACTGTGTTTCTTGCATTAGCAGCAACATTTCCTGTCCCTTTCACTTGACAGAGGATATCAGACATTTGCTTGACACACTCATCAATACGAGTCTGAAAGCTGAACAGATAGGAGAGAGGCAAAAGCAAGATTATCAGTGGCAGAGATCCCAGCTCTAGTACCTAAGGTAAAACACTACAAGTCCATAAATCACACACTCAGTTACATACTCTCCCTCTTTGAGATTTTCTACTCCTTTCCTTGCTGTATTTGTTACTAATGGGCATGCCACCGAGTTCCTTATGCACATCATCCACGGGCAGCCTACCACCTCCGAACACAAGTTACAATCACACTTGAGAGGAGTTTGTTTACTTATCCTCCAAAAGCAAATGATCCTTCCCTGATTTCAAGAGCACTGTTATTCGTAACTCAAAGCACCCTGTGGTATCTTTGCTTTCTATACAGGGTTTCACACCACAGAGACTGGGATTTAGCACAGAGCAATGGCACAATGCAAGCAGAGCTCTGAGCATCCAGGAGTCCATTGGCAGTAATTTGGTTATGACCCGTGATAGGTTAAGTCTGTAAAATAATAGAGACAGCCTGAAGGCAGGAACTAGTCCACTGCCATACAGTCCATGCTGTATCGCAGTGTCAAAATGGGACATGGGGCTCAGCTGTGCAATGAGCAGTGCCACTGTAATGAAGTGACATGCAAGTCATTAAAGGCACAGTTACTTATCCACTTTTACTGCTAAGAAAAGGTTCAAAATGAAATAATACAATGGTTAAAGATGATGAATAGATGAGCAGAGCTGTCAACATATCAAGTCAGCAAATAAAGGTAAATGCTTTGACATTTAAAAGAACAGTTACTAACAACAGGCATTACAAGTGACATTTAGCTATCCACTAACAGCAAAGAGGTTTGAATACAATGAAGTCAGTGCTGGGAGGTAGGGTAAAGATTTAAGAATAGGAACACAGGTCTGGAAGTCAGCTTTATATTTGTGTAAGTGGCCTGAATTTCTGCTGCGTGAGCCACCTAGGACATCTGTGGGTTGGGTGCTAGCATACAACCTCTCTGCCCTGTGGCTCTCACCTTCCTTCTCCACCCTGTTACCGCTTTCTGCTCCTGCACTGCCACCTCCAGCCTCAAGGTCCCTCTCACTTCTAACCTGACTCTTGCTGGAGCAATTTCAGAGCTTTTCCCATTTTTAGGGGAGTAGCGTGCTGCAGCCAATTGTGGCTACAATGACAGTTTAGCCAGAGACATAAGTCACATCAAATAAAATAGTACCAAGCATGTCCTGTACTGCTGACAGTCCCCGTTCTGTTACAGGCTAATCTCACCCCACATTTCTTCCCAAATACTGGATCAGCCATAGGACCCATCTTGAGATGCTCTATATCCCCAGCCAGGAGATGAAAAATAACAGAATCCTTTAAATAATACAAATTAATACAAGGCAAAATTGTCACCAATTATGAAAAATGATAAATCAGTTACTGTGGCAACAGGTTCACCTGAAAGTGAACCTCATGTACTACAGCTAGTAGTAGCTTAACATGAACCCTTGGCACCAGCAATTTAAAAGAAAACTATGCTGTCAGACAGGGCCTTCTGCTCCCTAATTCTTGCAGGAATTCCCTCCTTCAGTCCTACAGCCTCCAAGACCAAAACAGCAGCTAGCCTTGTGTGAAGCATAAACCTTTTCAAGACTTCTTTTCTCTGTAATATCCTTTAAAGCAGAAAATGCTTCCATGTCCAGACATGATCCTCTCTCAGTACAAAGGTGGTGAGGCTCTCTGGATGTGTCCTGCTTTCCCAGCAGGCAATGATCTCACACAGATGAAAAGTTAAGATCTGCAGCATCAGGTGTGCACAGTGTTGTAAGAGCAACTGTTTACAGACTCTGCACAGAATATTGTGGATACCTGTCTTACCTCCCACATTTAAATCCTTTAGAAGATCCTGCTTATACAGTAAACTGCATCTCTACTTTTCATTCCCTATTACTGCTAAGGAATGAGTGAAGCATCTGAGACTGACTGGCTAAATCTCTTGCTGACACATCTCTCTAAAACAGCCCCTGGTATGTATGCTGATACCGAATAATCTCTTTAAATCATATTTGCAAATGCCAAGATTGTACCCTAATTGTTTTGTAGCAGTGACACCATGGAGACAGGTTTCAGATAACAAAATTCACCCCCTCATTGTGATTTCTCACTCATCCTTCATCTAATTATGAACCTTATCGATTCAATTCAGTTACAGTTTGAACCTCCAGATTTCTTGCTATAGCATCCATTACTGGCAATGGCAACTCCTTGCTTATCTCCCACTTAGCTCTGTGTGCTGAAATCCAAATAGCTGCTGACAAATCCCACCATTATTTTTTGGTCATAAGTACTGCAAATCCGTAGACTGTAGGAGGCTAAGTTGGTACAATTTGCTTTACCCCCCTTGCCCATGTTTCAGCTATACTACAGTTCATGACTGCATTGATCTTGTTATAAAGCACAACATGAAATGAATGGGCTTTACAATGAGAAATGGTTGGTTTTAAAGATCAGTTGGGAATGCTGTATTTCTAGATTTTGCTTAATTGACATCGTTTATGGTTCACTACATAATTATTATGGAGTCAAGCACATTTTTGTCCTCAGGTAAAATGGTAACATGATTTGCAATAAAACTTAATTGCCATCTATTACTCTGTCAATACTTTAAAAAGCTCCTCCCCTTGAAACATTAGAAAACACCATTCACTGCAACATTAGAACAAGTCAATATCAAATTCTAAACCTGCTTCCTTCTTATTCCAATATTCATTTAACAATCAGAAATCAGTCAGCCTTTTCATACATTTAGAGCAGAACATTTAAACAAGAATGTTGCTTCATAAACGCTAAGCTGGAAACTGCTTTCTGAGCAATAAAGGAGCAGGCAATTCTGTTACTGAAAAGCACTACTTCCAGAAAAAAATCACTCCATGCACTTCAAACACATTTCATAGTTGAGAAATCTCCCTTTTACATTTCTAAGCAGAGCAATTTAGAAAAGAGAGACTTTAAAAAACATTTATCACTTCTTTAGATGGTCTCAGTATTTGAAGGACCATAAATTCATGACAAAAAGAAAAATATAATGCAGTTGACTTGAGTTTCTTTTCTCTTCTTAACCTGACTGAATGAGATTGGACAAAAGAAAGGGATGCTTCAAGGACAAGGACCTCGTTATACTCACCTGTTACCAAACACAGCACTCAGCTCATCCAAAACATTGTTCAGCTTCACCTGGAGTTCTTTGAGATGGTCACTTGCTTCTGCATCCAACTGTGGATGAAAGAAGAGCACTTAGCTTGAACCCAGAGGGCAGTCTGCTGTCCTTCACTGTCCTCATCTTCACTGTTGAGGCTACTCTTAATAAGCAGATGAACTACCATCACTGGACTCTGCCAGCTGGGATGCTGTCCTCCACTGCCTGTTGCTGTTACATTTGAACCTGTGCTAATGAAACTCCTGGATCAGAATTTTAAAAAATAATTTTTAAAAAAGCCAAGCAAATTATGATTACTTAAGCCTTGTAACTTTAGGCATTGCTAGGTCTGATTATTAAAGTGAATTTGTATTCCTGTTACCATTATAACTCCCCCTCTCTATGAAGGGAGAAGGAAGTTAATGTCATGACAATCAGCAATCATTCTAGCTAAAATTGTAGATAACAACACAAAACCAGCATCTATTGGTGGTGGTTTGTCCTATCCCTACATTAATCCTTCCCTTCTCCTACTGTGTAAAGGGGCAATGAGTCACAAGCTGTCTGGTTTGCTATCTACAACTAATGAGACTGAACAGTTCTCTGATTTTGGCCATTTCTGATAGATTTGAGGCAGGATCAGTTCAAGATTCATCAAAACATTTCAAGTAACTGCTTTTCCAGTTGACAAAAAAAGCCATAAGGATTTGGCACAAGACACCTATTCCTCACTATTTATTTCTACTTCTTTATAAGTTACCAGATGCATGTGTTACAGGTCTAGAGGACATCTGAGGATCAACAACCTATTGCCCCGGTTCATAAATCATGCAGTTAATGCCTTGCTTTACTGTGAGGTGACATGGAGAGCTCACCAACTACCCCCAAGCTTCTCCTTGTTATTGTATTTGTTGTCTGTAAACTTATCTCCTCAAGAGCAGAAGGAAGGCTGATTGTCAGCCCTGTACTGCAAGACGGGACAGCTAGAGCAATGCTTTGCCAAAGGGATGAGCTTCATTATCTGTGGTGAGGAACTCTTTCTCATCCAGAACACCAGCTCACAGCCCTCTGGGTGCAACTGGCAAGAGAGCTGCCCAGATTTAACTTTGGCGTGCCCAGCCTCACTCTCAGGAAGTCAACCCCTGGTGGTAAGCATTCTGGTTCAGTATCCACCACGTTCTCTGTCATTCCAGACAGCCTGTTGTCTTCTGAGCAACTTCTGCTCTGGAAGGAGGAGTCCACGTAATACATTACTGATTGTTAATGCATATGTATTGGCATGCTTTAGCTTGAAAGCATATTTCAGGGAATTACCTGAGCGTGATTTAAGACCATTAGGAAGGTGGCAGTAGGTGTGCACTAGTGTTTCACATATATAAATTACACATCAGTTACAGAGTCCCTGTAGCTCCTGGTGTAACTGCAAACTGCTCTTTGCCAATATTGTGAAACTGATAACAGGGCTCAAATGAAACAGCGTAGATTTTGTTGTTGCTACTCAGCCAATGAATTCTAAGCACATCAGCCATCACTGATAGCAGGAAATGCTACTTGGACTGCATGATAAATCTGTCTGGTAAAGCAGAAAACAGTGTTAGGCACTTGGGTCACTGCCACATGTCACATCCAGACCATTTCTATTGGAAGCTGGAGCTCAGCAGGCTTATGATCTCCATTGTGTGGGTGTAATGGAGATGATTCAGAGGAAGAAAGCTAATGAAAAGTTCTTGTGCAAAACACAGGACAGTACCCACAGTGAGGTGTCTCCTGATCTCTGAGCAAGTGCTCCAATTCCAGTGGAAATAATGGCTGGCACAGCCATAGTTCTGTGGTTGAGACTAAATGTGTGACACAGAAAATTGAGGTACAAGCAAAGAGAGAAGAGGTAACCCTATATTTACATTTCAGGGAAGAAAGCAGGACACTCTTAATTTCCTGCAAATATTTGGGACTTGGCACTTCAAGAATCTGGGCCTCGAAGTCTCATCCAAGTATATTCAGGGCTGGAACCTCAAGTTCTCTGCTAATCTGAATGGTGCCATTTACAGCATAGTGCTATAAACTTTAGGTTGATCTCCTGCTTCTCTCATGGATGAAACAGAACCCATTTGCTGTGATGGGCTTCCAAGTTTTCCAGATGTCATTAGTTCTTCTTTGATTTCTACACATACTGGTAAAGCGTGAGCAACGGGAACTGGAAGTCTCCTCTATAGCTGTAGAAACATAGCTCTTGACTTCTAGAAGGCTGAGGATGTTAATCAATTCACATTGTAAAGCCAGAGAACCTGTGAAATAATTGGTTTTGATCTAACATATCAGCAACTAGAGAATTTTGCCCTGCTGTCCTATTTTACCTTTATGTAAGTTATAGAGTTCACTTGGCTCCAGCTTTTAGTTGCTGATTTTTGTTCTGCCTTCCTCCACTGGCCCCTGGGAGCTCCTCTCTGCAGAGGTAACTGCGAGGCAGGGAGCTCAACAAATCCTACCTCCCTTTAGGGACTCACTTGCACTGAATTTTCATGCATCTCCCCACGTTCCTATAGGATTCAGGAGTTAGGAACTTGGACCGCTGAATCCAAACAACAGCTGCCAGCCTCTCAAATACTAAGGTGGCCTTAGCTATGACATGTGAGATGCTAATGAGGACCAATCAGTAGATACCACAAATCCATTGAGAACATTCCTATCAAGTCTTGGCTGTTTCTAAACTGTCCTGCAATTTGTTATTCAAGTGGCTAACTTGGGATTTAAAATGTGAGCTAACCCTGGCTGACCATTAAGAGGAGAGTTTTCTGAAGCATTAATTGTACAGATTAGCTTGAAACTGAAGGCATGAAAATTGTATTATGACAATCTGCTGCTACTCAGCAGCTAATTCTTTAGGTTCCCTAGGCAGTGTTTGTCTCTGATACTCAGCCCACATGCTTGACTTTGGGGGAAAAAAAAAAAAAAAAAAGGGCAGAAATATGTTAAGCTAGGCTTCATAGCACATCTGGAATCCAGCAGTGGGCAATGTAGTACAGCACCTTTTAATTTCAGTGTCACGAGCTCATAACTCATGAAAAGCGAAGCAAAATAATGGACTGCAGAAATAAATCTCTCTCAAGGAAAAGAGAAAGGCTCATTCTGGTGTCAGGGATAGCACACAGACCAGGCTGAAGTCTGCAGGAAAACTGCAGAAGAGGGTAGAAAATGCAGGTCACATTAGGTTTTATTAGATAATGTATTAATAAACAAATAAATGGAGCCAAGTTCAGGCAAACACTAGCAATGAATCTATATAGCCCACTTCATCACAGAGCTAAATTACAGTCTCCATTCTGTGGGTGTACTAGAGCTGAGTCAGAGGAATCAAAAGGCTTAAAAAAGTATTCACGTACCCAGCTTCTGTCCAGGACTGACCCCCAGATTCCACTGTTCATTATGCTTTTAATGCTACCTGCCACTCCATAAACACTGCCTTTATAAAACGTGCTTCAGGAATGTCTGAGAGTGCTACTGAGCCACACTGAAGCTGTTCTGATCTTGTGAGATCAACGCAGCTCGGAAGGGAAATAAAAATATTAATTATAAATCCTAAAAACCATCTCAGATACTTCTTTCTCTGTGTCTGTCTGTGTGTATATATATATATGCCCTGAGATCTCAAGCACAGACCTAAGAGAATCCCTCCACAGAGAGCTCTCTAAAGTCCTGCTGGTGTCCTTATTGTTTCTGACTAGTAATGTTCACGGACCGTAGGACACCAAAACATTAAAATCAGAGATGCTGGGCAATTCTTGCCCTATTTTGTGCCTTCTGAGTACTACAGCTGGAAAAAGAATAAGTGAAGTGGGTGCCAAGGTATCATTCCTCAACTGGAGAAAAAAAAAGTAAAGGAAGGCACTATATCAAAGAGCCCAGTCTCAAGAAATAGTCAGGGGCACGCACTTTTATTCCCTGTTATGCCATTACACTGCAGTATGACTATGAGTGAGCGCCGTCCCTTCATTTCCCTTGATGCAAAAGGGAATAAGGGATATGGATTTCAGCAGGTGTGCGTTTTGGACCCACTGGCAGAGAGCGCTAGTTAGTAGCAGTACTTCAAAGCATTCCAGAGTGGTGCAGTGCTACAGCAGTAGATGGAGACGGATCTGTGAATCAGAAGCAGATGAAGCCACAAGTGCACAGTAACTGAAACCAATCCCCAAGTTCTGGCTTCACAAATGGTATATCCAACATATCTGCCACAGGAACAACGGTATATTTGGTACCTAGTCCTCAACGTCAACTTTGAGAAGACAAAAAGGTGAACAGTTCAAGATGACCAGGACATACCACTATGCTACTTTCTTATTCCCCCAGGGAAGCAGTTCCTTTTTGGGTAGAGAAGTCAGGATGATGCTTACATTTGTGCAAGCTACTGTGTGATGTATAGATGGATATATATCAAATCTGTCACAGAAAGTAAGAACTGTCCTTCCTGAAGGAGTAGATAAGCCCCACAGGTGCATTTCCAGCAGTATGTTTGTCTACATGTTCTAATTTCAAAGCTGTTGTTACTCACTAGCCAGGCCCAATCTACATCAGAAAAAGGACTACTCAAACTATGACAAGACCTTGTTTACTCTAGCAAAACAGAGGCCCTGGCAGGTTTCAAGTCATGAAGCAAAGTACAACATAGTCACCAAGAGGGAAACCCCTGAGGATAGCAAATAATGCAGGCACTAAACACAACACGATTTATTTCTGGTGATCAGTGGCAGCCTAACGAAGTGGACAAGCAGCATTTGAAAACAAAAGAAAAAAAATCACTTCCAAAAATCAGTTTCCTAGTGCGTTTGTTTCCTGTGTGTTTTATTGCTCACAGTCTGGGTTCCTCTCCCCTTTTCTTTTTTTTCTTTTGATTCCACAGTGCAGGGGAAACAGTGGATTCATCACCTCTGTTCTACCTCACCTAGACCTCCTGAGGAAGGTTTTAAAGGGTAGAATGTAGAGAAGAGGTCTAGGCTAGGAAACGTAGCTGACAGTCTTAACAAACACTTTTTTTTCTCCCCCCTGTTTAACACACTATCAGGTGATACTCTCAATTTGCAGGCAGTATTTTCAATTTGAAATATAGTGAAACCATACTTAATGGCCACCACTATGGAAAAAAGTAGCAAATTTATTCCTTAAGGGAAATAAAGTGCACATAGATTAAAACTTTATAAACCACTTCACAAACATTTCATCACAGGTTTACTTTTTCCTGAAAAATTAGCATTTAGCTACCACTGCTATTACAGCTGGGAGCATATAGTTCTAATTCTTGACATAGGGCTCAGAAATTAGGATTGTTGAGATCACATGTGAAAGAATGACAGCAGCTTTTCTTGCCTTATGGGGTAAATCTATTTGGTGAGATGTTTGCCACTTCACAGAGTTCTGCCACTGAACACAAGAAAGATCTGAAACAGCAACACAGGCAAAAACTGAGCTGCCCATCAGCAAAGCTGACTTTCCTCTTAGCACACAGGTCATAGCATAGGTTCTACCACAACACAACCAAAGGGGATGAACTTAGGCTTTGAAAATAATCTTTTCCTAACATCAGCATCAGCAGCCTTTTCTTCATCTTCCCGATTCTTGAAAAGCAATGAAAAAAGAAGAGGAGAAAACAGATGCACCGATTATATCAGAACAGACAGAGTGATCTGAGGGGGTGGGAATTCTTCTGTAAAAATGGCCATCTCAGAACAAAGAACAAAAAGTATTTATATTCATGGACACATCTGAGTATCCAACAAAGCATGCGTACAGAACTCCTATTTGCATGTCTGCAATGTAATAGATATTGGACATTTAATGCCAAAGGTATTGTCCCACATTTATATGTCACATAAAATGACTTGATGTCAATAGTTCTCAGACCTATCTGTCTTCAGAGCTGTGAAACCACCAGCCACGCCTACATCCAGCCCACATGAACACAGTGCATATCCTTCTCTTTCCTCCCCCATACTATTCTGTGCCTTGAAACATTCACTCCTGAATGTTATGATAAATTTTGTTGGAAAATCTTCAGGCATGGCTGTCCCCTCACACTTCTTGTAGTGCCAGGTGTCACAGGGCTCTCCTCATGACTGCAGTCTGCCAGCACCAGTATGATGCAAGTAACCTAGTAACAGTGCAGTAGGAATGAGTAATACTCAGTCTCTTAGCACTCTTACCTCTTTACCACCCATGGCTTCAAACATCTTCTCTAGCTGCACCCTCAGCTGTTGGATGTTATTCATCAGGATGCAGGGCTGAAGAGACAAAAGCAGGTGCCTGTTACTGCTCAGGATGGCAACACACTTTCACCAGAGGTACAGTCTGTGCCTCAACACCCTTCCCCAGTTACCCCACCAGATCTTAGATTCCAACAGGAGGTACAGCATGCACAGATTTCAGCACTCAAACCTAAAAAAGACTAGTCATTTTTTTTCTCCAGCTTGAAATAGGATGGCCAGTTCCAGAAACCCTAGATCAGGGAGATCTCTGCTGTTGTATTTTCCTCCTCAGCTTTACCACAAACAGAGAACAAACTGACAAGAAATTAGTGCCAGGACAAGGCCCAACTCCTCTGCAGCTCCTGCCATGCCCTGCAAGTGTCCAAGCTGTGTCACCCTGAGCCTCTTAATGCTGCAATCTACTATTGTGCACAGCATACATCCCAGATCAGAAGGGGAACTGCCAGCCAAAGCTGCATTCCGAGACACATCTGGGTCCTGCCAGGCCAAGCTTGGAAGCAACAGTCAAGGATAGCCTGAGCAATAGTCTCTTCTGTCTGTGGTTACATCCCCAGTACAGGTGCAGGAGACAGCAAAACTGGCACAGGACAGACACAGGGTTCAAAAATGTAAGACCCTGTTTTATTTCATACACAGAATTTTGCTTAATTCAGGATTAAACAGCAAGATAATTAGATGGAGAGAACAGTAAACCAAGTGTGCTGCTGAGTACCAGATCTACAGAGCAACTTGTGCCCATCTTTTAGGGTTTTTTTGGGGTTTTTTTTTTTGGTTTTTTTGGTTTTTTTTTTATCACTTCTGTGACACTCAACCCAGACAGGAAGAGTGGAAGTTAATTTCAAGGGGACATGACAACCTCTCTAAGCCCTGCAGATCACCCTCAAGACCCAGTTTTATTTTATTGCAAGGACAGAATTCAACCCATAAAAGCATAAGAATTATGACAAAAAAAAAAAAATATTTACACCATCAACATGGTCAGGCGCAATGCAAGAAACTTGTGTTTGTGAGGAAAATTATGTGATTCCTCATGGCAGAAGAGAAACTCAGCATAACTCACCACTTTCTCCTTGGAACAGTAGGACTGGAAGCTCTTGGAGAGGATGTCAGCATACTGCATCAGCACTTTCCCAATAGTCTGTGAAGACAAGATGTGAGCACTGTTACTTGTCCTCTATCACTCTAGAGGAACTCCAGGCAATAAAACAAACAAAAAATCATACTATTTTGCATCCCACTGAGGGAGAGAAACAGCTGGATGCTGAGGGTGTTACCTTAGCAAACCTCCTATTATAATGAGCAACGATGATGGGGTCTGGGCACTCCAGCTTCTTAATGATCTCAAAGCTCTGATTGAGCTGGGTGAAGACATCCACCACGGAGCAAGAGAACAGAGCATGCTCAGATGTTTGCTGGAACTGAAAAAGAAGTACAAAGAGTTATTCTCAAATGGAAAGATGTGAAATACACCCATTTCACGGGCATCTCAATCATCTGCCATGTCAGAGGCAGGACAACTTTATCAAAACCTATGTCTTCCTCAGAATTAGTCAAAAGCTCTCCAAAAGGTACAGAGGAGCTAAATAGCCAACTCTGTTGGGTTACAGGTTTACTGTCCTTCACCAGCTATGACATGAGAAGCACCAAGGAAATGTAACATGATGCTGAGAACCCTAATGAAATGCACGGCTTGCCTGTCAGTTAATGAGGAAAGGAGGAGAGAGAGAAGAGCTTTTTCCAGATTTTTCTTAAAATTTAGATATTAAAGAGAATGCTTACGTTAGCACCACATACTACAGTGCTAACAGTCACTGAACAAATGGGAAGGTTTTTGCTCTCCATCATGAATACTCAGCAAAATAAGAATAAGATTATTCTGTCAATGGATTAAGGTCACATTCTCACTGCATGACTAAGTACATGCAAAATGCCTTATATTTCAATTACATCTCACAAACACAGAGAGATGAGACAGCACCAAGCTAGTGGCTGACAGATTAACAGCAGCAGAACAGAACAGACATATGCACTTTGCTATTAAATAACTCTCTGGGACTTGTCCCAAAATAAACGAGTTTCCCAGGTGTTTAGCAAGCAAAAAGGGCTGCATCCTCCATTTGCATGACAGCTGAATTTACAGTGTTGTTCCTTGGTTCTGGGCACTGAAGGATGCAGTGCCAAGACATCCGCTTGGAGCAACCTACATACCCCATCTTTTTTATCTCTCTCCAGAGCACCATGCAGGAATTCTAAGGAAACATCTTCATTTTCATCCAGCCACTGCATCACAAACTGCTCAAACCACCTGCAGGAGGGACAGGAAGGACATCAAGTTACATCAAGTTACATCAAGAAACAGAGCACACCAATCAAACTGAGACAGTGCTGCTGTTTCAGCAAACCTTGTGAAAGCTTGCCACTGTCTGTGTGCGCAGCCAAAGTTCCCCAAAGTACTCTTACCTGTACACAAGCTACCAGTGAGCAGGGGCTGTACCAGCACCTAGGCTGGACAAGCGGAACACAGCCCAGTCCAGCTACTGCAGATTGTTGGTTCTGTGCTGGTTTTGCCCTTCTCCTCTGTCCTTCCTCTTTATCTTCCCCTTTTTACCCTTGAGCATTACCTTTAACCTTGCATCTTCTCAGAGCACTTTGTCTTTTCTTCCCCTTTCACCCATGTGTCAGACAGGACAAGGGAAACCTCCGATACCACCATCTCTGCACACTAAGAGATACAGCACACTGTTGTGCTGCCCAATTGAGTCTACCATCTTTCATGTGAGACCTGCAAATCAACATAAAGGGAGGAAAAGAAGTGACTGTTTTCCAGGGCCCTTCAGCCACTTCATCTGCAGATACAGACATACTTCTGGAGTGCCAGGAGGGAGAATCAAGGCTAGAAGTTTGATCCACTTTAATCCTGCTCTTCCCTTCCCCAAGCCTTCTCTAAAACACTCTCCCATTTCTATAGGCTGATGATCTCACTGTAAAGATGCTTGAGTAAGATTAACTTCTGATGATAGCACAGCACATCTGCTAGGGCTTGCAGGAAGCTGGCCACTTCTGTAAGCAGCTCTTCATTGTTTTCTTTTAAAGAAGCACAAACTTAGTTGATGTTAAGTGCTGGACCAATAGCCTTTGGAGCACAGTCAAGTCCCCAAACCAGGCAGGTCCTAGAATGAGGACAGCAAAGTTTGTCTTGGTTCGTTCTCTTCACTTAGGAGGATAAGCTACATGGTAGAGCAGAATCCAAGAAGCTGCTGAAACAGCCACTGCTGTATCTCAGAGACGTGCCTCACATGAGTTGGTGTCTGGAGCTACCTTCTGCACCACAAAAAAGGCTTTGACACAACCCCACCTTGGCCAAATAGACAAGGTGAAAAGCAGCTTCAGTGATGGGATCTTACAGCTGGTCATCACTCTGTTCTCTGCTCTGTGGGATATATCCACATAGCACACAAGCGGGGCAAGGGGTGTTGTCTATGTTTAAGCAAAAACATAGGATTTACAGCTTTCTTTAAATCTCTCTCTAGGATTTGTTATGTGCAAGTGCCAACATATCACAGCTGAAGCAAATCTTAATTTCAAGTATTACTAAACAGAATTCACAAATAACGGAAAAGAGTGCCCATGTGTGATTTCAGTCCATACAAAAGATTATTATACGAGCTTCACAGAGTACAGCCTCCTCTAAATAGGCAGCTGTGTTCATAGAGATTATGCTAATTATGGGCTGAGTCTGCAAAGAACATGAAAGCCCATGGCAGACATGAGAGGGGGATCAAGAGCAAATTCACTGACAGATAGCCTTAAATATGCTCTACACTTCAAAACACAAAGCATGTCAATGGTAATATTGGAAATTGTAACTGACAGTGTTAAATGCCAACAGCATTTAAGAGTCTATGCAGCCCTATTAAATATAGACAGCAGCAGTGGAACATTGTCACAGATATATGAACTTCCTGTGTTCTGGAAAAATTCCTTTTGAATGGCACTTCAGGCTCCTAAAAGTCAGCATATTTCAGAGTCTGATGCAAGTTTCTCAAGCTTTCAACATTTTGTTATTAATTACAATACCATATTTTAAAGTGACAGCTCAATACTTAGTAGAAAACTCATGCAGTTTACAAGGAAGCAAATACACATCTTCCACCTCTTTCACAATTCTCAGGCTGCAAGCTGCCGACTGCTTCATGTGTCATAGGTCCAGGTACAGGGAGGATCACTTGTTTGTGCCAGAAGCCAAAATTTTCACTCTGACAAGTAGAA
Organism: Pterocles gutturalis; assembly: GCF_000699245.1. Classification (NCBI taxonomy): domain Eukaryota; kingdom Metazoa; phylum Chordata; class Aves; order Pterocliformes; family Pteroclidae; genus Pterocles; species Pterocles gutturalis. The sequence goes on along the minus strand of NW_010104760.1, from coordinate 23,300 downwards.
CTACTTCCTTATTACCATTCATCCTTAGTTATTGCACCATATCCATAAGAAAGAGCCATTCAGTGCTGGCAACAGTCACTGCCTATATTCTTATGGCTACCATAATGTTGATACACAAAATCAAATGCATAGGTATTTTATTGTCTTACCAATTTGTCCAAACAAAGCTAGTAAGGAAAAAGGTGCTATTTGAAAGGTGGGGAGATGAATTACAACCACCTACTCCCCTAATAAAAGAAATACTTTATCTCCAGAAAGAGGTTTATTACAGATGTTTAAGTGCAAAGTGAATCTCTTGGATCATGTCAGGAAATTCTGTAACTGCATTTGCAAAGCCAGCCTCAACTTTGTCCCTTATTGGCTGTCAGGAAAACACAAGAGATATAAATAATCTATAAATACTTCTAGTCCCTGGGCACATTCAGGACCGAAATGTGCTTTGAGCTGTAACACAAACCTAGAGTTATCTTAGGCCAAATATCCCTTACAGTGTTTTACCATCAGTTCTTGGGCTGCTGAGCAAGTGATGGGGACTCTTGAGGACTTTGAAGGCAACATATCCAAAACGATGTTCAAAATTATCTAGCACAGAAACTAATGAAAATAATGATTTCATGCAGAAATAGCTTCAAAATGTTATTATATGGTGAATATCTTCTTCCTTGTCTGGTTCAATTATTGATCTAGAAGCACGTAATGACTCATGCACCAGCACACAAGGCAGAGGCTCACGGTGCTGCTTAAGAAACATTCTGTGCTTGCCGGGGTCAGCACAGCCTGACTCAAGACACCACAGCCAACCTCTCCAAACGAGGTTTGCATAGAATACGCCTCAGCCTTGCCTGCGGGGAAAGGGAGCAGTCCTTTGTGACTAAATGAAAGTTTTCCTCTGTTGGCTGCACAACAGTAAGTAACACAAAAGGCTACAATGTCAGCTTGGCCATGAGCCTGTCTCCTGTGGTCTCAGGCTTTACAGCTGCATTAATCTTGTTCATTTGCTGTGTTGATGCATGTGGGTACCCAGTGAACACCCTGTGGGCCTCGGCAAGCACAGAGAAGGCAGGCAGGGTTTCAAAGAGTAAAAGAATAAATACTAAGTTTAAGTGAGCCAGAAGAATAAGGATTTCAAAGGAAGGAATACCTTCCCCGAGAAGAGAGGAGGATACTCTCCAGCACAGCTACAATACTAGCTGCATGCTAGCATCAGTATTAAAACAAAACGTAGAGCACTTCTTCACATATCTAAAAAGTTAGGGTTTTTCGGAAACTGGCAATTCACAGCTTTTAGCTAGCAGCTAAAGTGTGAAGAGACGAAGTTCAGAAGATCCACTCCCAGCTATATTGCTACTTCCGTTTCAGAAACTGCTGCTGAATTTCAGAAAACAAGGGGAGTGTAAGAACTTCAGCTTCAATACTTAGGAGCCTTCACTTTATTCAATCATATCTCAAGGCTATCAGAAACACGGTTTCTCACAGTTTCAACAGGAAAAGCGAGCTTGTGGATAGCCTCTTGTCTGTCAAGTAGGCAGACAACTCAACTGTTCTCTGGACAGCAGCAATTGAGTTTCATCTGAAGAGCTTACTGATGTGCAAACCTGATGCATGGGCTCTTTTGTTCAAGGAAGCTTCAAGACTGAAAATACTTGTGATGAAGCAAATCAAAGGACAAGAGCACATAGCTGCAATTGATATCAAGGGGGTATTTTGTGAGAGGTGAAGGTTATGGTTGAAATAAACATCACCTGTGTCTGACAATGTGGCTAATTGTACTAAAGTACAAGAGTTAAGCAACAAAGCCAGTGGCTGCAAATGTACCTGAGCACCGAAGCCCTACCACAAGGGCCAGCAGAGCAGAACAGTCTGCAAAAGACTGCAGAATGAAACTGAGCATCATTATCCTGATCACAGAGGAGAAAAAGAGAGATTAAAAATATCTGATCACTTGCCTGAGACTGCACTGACTCAGAGGCACAGCAAAGAGAATGGGGCTTCTGAGACTGTCACTCCAGCAACCTATTCACTGAGTTAATGCCTCTTGCTGACCTATTTTGTTAAGCAAGACCCATTGCTAGAGCCCAGCAATTATGCCAACTGCCTCAAGTCTTATCAGCATGCAGCTCACACCAGGCTTGAGGGACTGCAGGCACTACAGGATGGGAAGAGAATTCAAAATGCCAAACTGGAAACACAGTCCAAGCAAGATGTTTTTCTCAAGAGAGGTAAGTGCAAAGCGCTGCATTTAGACAGCAGTGACCAGTCATACACAGCAGGGGAAGGACAGCTAGGTAGAATACTCTGTTGAGGGTGCTTGGGGGCTGGCCTGTGGCCCACTGGAAGCTACACTGGTCAACAATACACTGAAGAAAAAAAATAAAATGCTGCTATCAACTCAGCATGTGAGAGCAGCAGCACTGCCTGCAAGGCAAGATCTAGATGAAATATCAGTATTTAAGCCTGGGTGTTATATGTCCATACACAGACCAGTTGGAGAGAGGCGAGTAAACCTCACTTACAAGGAAAGCTGGGAACAAACTGGAACCAGCAGAAGTTTGGGAAGGAACATGAAAAAAGCATTTTACTCTTGTAAAACAGGAACAATTTGTTCTTCATGCTCAGGTGGGTAGAACAAGATATAACAAGCTCAAACCGAAGCAAAAAGAGATTGCAGGGGGAAAAAGGGGAGTGTGTTAAACCCCCAAAACCCAGTGGAGGGGTAACATTGAAGCACAGGGAAAGAAGCTGCTTGAAGCAACATCATCACTTTCAGTCATCACTGAAAGCCTCTGAAAACCAGCTGAACACTGGTCAGAAACAACTTTCCTTAGGCCAAGTGCGGGACTCCAGCTCCAGCATCCTCTCAGGAGCCTTTTCAGGCTCAGAAAACTTCTTCAGGTCTGAAATCTACTGCTGCTCTTTGAAAGTTAAATAAAAAGTTGCAAATAAGTGCTTAGAGCTTAAGAGTGACAGCTTATCTGACGTTTCCAACTAAACCACCTTGTCTTACTAAAAAAAATAAAATATTATTTTTACTCACAAATCCTGTTGTGCATGTATATATGTGACATTCATATGCACACATACAGACATACATACAGTACATACAGATAAAGCTGTTATCTATTAATACAAGAATGTAAGCATAAATCCAGAAGCCTGTTGTCCAAGAATTGACCAAAGCCCACACTGCAGGCACAAAGTAGCTTAAAGACTGTCCACACCATTGCTAAAGCTTTTGAGATTTTGGGAGATACTGTACAATAAGGTGTTGAACGGTGTCAGGCACAGAACACCAGAGGAGACAAACATGCACATAAACACAGAAAATCAGGAGTAAAGAAATGGCGCATCATGAAGGCAGCCACAGGAGAAGCAAATGACTACCCTCAAGGTAACACAAGGAGAGATAACACACTCACGCTGGATATTCAGGCACTTTTCCCTTGAAGGCAGGCAGATCACGGACATATTCATTGTACAGCCACTTCACTTTGAAGTGTAAATTCATATAGTCTGCACTTTTACACAGTCTGTGTTTCTCATGTTCTGTAAGGAAGAAAAAAAAGCAGTCAGGTCCAAAATTACTATTATCACTGCATCAGGCACAGGAGGGTATTATAAAGCATGTCTGCAGTATGCAATGGTTTTGAGGATGAAGCACCTATAGAGCCACAAAATCTTCATGACACAGGATTCTGGCAGCGGGCAGGGATTCTTGGTGGTTGACCATTAGGGCTCCAGAGTTTATTTCTGTAACTCCAACTAATATTTCCATTTGTTAAAGACTTTTTGGTTGTCAAAGCAACAAAAACAGAGCAATCTTTTATGGCCTTTCCATTTAATATGACAGTCCAGATTTAATCTTTGCAGGAAACAAATCAAGGAGAGCAAATCTGTTCATTCTTGGACATAAACAAAGGCAATACCAACATGTTATACTACATTCCCTAAGAGCCAAGGCTAGAAAGCCTCAGGTTCTTTAGTTTGACAGTATGAGTCACAAGCAAGCTCAAACAAGGTACAAGGGGGCTGGAGCCTTCCCTGATCCTCAGTTTGTAGAAATTCATGTCACTTGTTTTTCAAAAGGCAACTGTTTTCTTATTTGTATTGCCTTCCTGTGCACAGTCCACTTAAGTGACCTGTGGGTATCTACCTGCTGCTGAGCCTCTTCATCCTACCAGGTTTTGTTACATTTTTGTACCCAGGCTATGTCAGGACAGTGCAGTTCCTCCCTGTATAACGTGCATACCTCCGCAACATGACCACACACCTATGCTGCTATGCACTTGCCATATGCAGACCCACATTTCTGCAGAGATCACCTCCCTAGACCACTGCTCCCCTTTCTCTCTCTCACAAGAAATGTATGCTCCTTGTCTTCACTCTCAAGGTCTACGTCCACAGTACCATCTTTTGGCAGTTGACTCCCACCCTCTGATCAGCCCACAAACCATGTTTTTAAACTACTTGTTAAGTTCTCCCAAAAGCATCCCAATGCTTTCTCCCAAGCCACCTCTCATGTGCTTACACAGGCAGCTCCTGCACTACTTTTCTTCAAAATCCTCCTTGAAAATAATAAAATTAATTCTTTTTTCATTATGCTAAGAGGACTCAGCAGATGGCTTTTGCCTGTGATCCTGAATCACCACCTGACCAAATCTGCACTGCCTCTCCCTAGTGCCACCTGGCCATACCTCTCTCTGTCTTCTGCCAAGCTTCAACAGCATGGACACACTTTCTGCCATGCTTCTTTGTTCACTCTACCACCACAGCAAGCTGCTAGTCTAAGACTACAGTGTGACACAGGAGATTGAACTACACCATTTTGGCTTAGACTCAGGGGTTTTTTTCCCCAAAATTTGACTTCCACGTCTCTCTTGAAGCTTCAACAACATGCACAACAAGGGCCAAATAAATTATAAATTATTCAACTGAAAACACAAAAAACAAAGAACTTTTCCCGCATAATTATTCCATAAGCCTACTCAACTCCCAAGCAGTGGAACACTCCAGTGAGTTGTTTGCTAACCTCACTAAGAGCATAATACAGATTTCTTTCTAATTCACATGTAGCAGATCCACACAGATACAATCTCAAAAAAAGGATACCTAACCTCCGTTTAAAATAAAATAAAATTACTAACATCTGAGAGATAGTACCCAGGGGTGATGCTCTGATGGACAAAGTACTTTACATGTGCTACTATTTCACATGCACTATGATCCTTTACTCTCCACAGTGAATTTGGTTGTATTGGAGACAAGGAAAGTCCATTCACGTTTTACATTAATAAATCTTGTATCTTTTTTGAGCATTAAGGAAGTATGAGTATATTCAGTGTCTGAACTGCTGACCTCCCTCAAAAACAACTGCAGAAGAAAATGCAAAGCTCTCTCCGCAGATCTAAAACTGGAAACAAACACAGCAATAACCATGCCCGCTTAGCTCCCTGTGAGAGTGAGGAAATCAATGGACAATTATAACTTCATTAACTTTGATATGCGCTGCCACCCAGGTGCTGTTCCTGCATAGAGAAAGTGGTGTTCCTGCAGAGGGAACGTCTGACATGGAGGTAAAAAGGACTCAAATCATATTTCTGTCCTCAAAATTCAGCAGTGCACTAAAAGCAAGTAATCCAAGCCCCTTCCTGTTTTTTAGGACACTTATAACACTATGTAGTTGCAGAAGAGGAAGACACAAAACAACCACAGAAGCACAAGCCCAAGGACTGCTACTAGGACTACCTATCTGTCTAAGCAGTAAAGGAAAGGCTTGACACCAAGGGGATAAAACTAGAGGAAAGTAAAAGAAAGGAGAGGTCTTACCACCATAAAAGAGAACTTTACGTATGCGAAAGAAAGGTGGGGCTTGTGACAGAGAAAAGACAAAAGTGAACTCCAACAGCTCAAACATGCTGGAGGACAAAGAAAGCCAACAAAGCCCCAAAACCCCTCATCCCCAGCTTCTCATACCTTCAATGGACCCTGCATGGTTTTGATCAGCTGCTTTCTTTGTAAAGGGAAATGTTTAAGAGCACTTGAAGGTGACAAGGAAACACATTGGCCAGAGGTATACTTTGAAAACCCATTTTAGAAAAAGTGAAGAGCATGGGAGCCCATCAGTCTTGGCACATTTCTGTTCTGCTTTATAACCTGCTGGCTTTTAAAGAGCTTAGTGGCAGCAACAGTGGAAGAGTGCACAGATATTTTGCAGGAACTACTGTGTTTTATCCTGAAAAGACCGTAGAGTTCTGTAAGTCTTTCACATTTTCTCAGCAGATTTCATCTGCAAACAGCCTCCTCCGGAGAAGAGCTTTTAGGGTCACTGAGGCCACATTATTAAGGCATTAATAGGGAACAGCTTCTTAGCAGCACACTTTCTAGTGTTATGGCCAATTCTATTTTTCAGGCAGAGAACCAGTCTTCCACCACATCCTTAATCCATGAATTTTTTTTCTTGACTGTCAGCCTACTTTCCATGGGTTAATTTCTACCAAATAATGCTGAATTTCTGCAAAGAAATGCTAATAGATACTGAGACTGTTGAAGCATTAACACTTTAGACAGCTGGCATCTGTGTGTGCATCTGATCCCCCTCCCCTTATTAGAAGTGAAAATGTGGCAGAATGATTTATTTCAATCCTGCCCGCCAAGTCTACTCAGTCTCTCTTCCTATTAGAGATGCTTCCAATTTACAACTCTCATTATGCTGATGTGCCCAAAATAAGATGAACCATTGCATTCAAAGATTACATTGATTTTTCTATTACTGTCTTTTAATGTCTTGCTAGTAAAGGAAGAGCAGAAGCTCTCTCTGCTCAGACAGTTTGTGCTTTCTGGCTCACAGAGGTTTCACAGAAGACAGCAAGAAAACTACTAACTCCAGTTACCAGTGAGCTCACAAGGTGGTTATCCAGCTGCTGAACACGGGTTAGCCTCTCAGAGATGGAGCTAACCATGACTTGGAAAAATGATCCTCTAGGCTACAGTGACTCCAGAGTAGCACGATCCTGCCAGCCAAGTCTGGGCCACATGACATGTCTAGCTGATCTGTTTTACTCCTGAGTTGATGGGGAACAAGGGATCCTTCTCAATGCCTCGTCCTGTACTGCCTTCACCAGCAACGAGGGAAGGGCCAGGTCTGCTGTTCACAGTGCCCTAAGCTGTCACTGCTTTGAGGGAGAGAGAAAGCAAAACAAATGGAGTAGATCCTGGAGCTTCTGCTGTGTCTCAGCAGGTGAGTCTCATTGAGGGAGACAATGGCATAAGAGAGGTCTGCAGTGCACCTGTTTTCCAGCAGTCAAACACACTGCTGCCGTGACTATTGCTACTGCTTGCAGAACATATCTTAAACAGAAAATAGGTGTTTCACTTTTATGATGAACATTTTACACATTAGCAATCTAGCTCTTCAGAAGGTACCCAAAGGACACAAGCTGCAGCATCCACAGGCTAGCAAGACTTCTGGTTCTGAAGCCCTTAAACACTGTATTCTATGTATAAATTAGTATTTATACATTGCCGTGCACAGACTACACAGCATACATGGGGGTAAGCTCCAGCTGGGAGAGGCACAGTTAGCTTCCACCCATTGGGAAAAAGGAAAACAACTCATGCAGCCAGGCACTGCTCTCCAGCTCAGAGAAGCCATCTCCCACCTGAGCCTCCCACTTGTCTTCCACGCTGCATACAGGAGAGAGCTGTGGAACCACCAGGCTGGAAGGAGGGAGGGGGCAGTTTCACACAGTCAGCCTACACTCTGGAGCTGTGACTTCACCAGTTATTCTCCATCAGATGTTATCTACAGCTTAGTGCCTCGGACCCAGCAATGGGGCTCTCACCCAGAACTGCTCAGTGTATCCGGTACTGTCAAAAAACAACTGGAGTGATCAGTCAGAACAGGAGTCTGCTAAGCAGCAGGTACCCTCCATTTCTGCAGCAACAGTATGGTCTTCTACATCTTCTTTGCAGATCTGCTGATCACTGACATAAAACTACAGGACACTAATGCTAATATTAGGAACTACACCTGAAGTGCTAAAACTACAGGTAGCAGATGAAAGTTGTGCCTACTCACAACTATAAACTCTTCTAAGGAGCATGAACTTACCACTTGGTGAGGTGAATGAGCTCATGTTATCCAGAACTTAGGAACAGAACATAAGGAAACACACCATGAGGAAAGTTAGGAGCAAGTATGTGGTTCATGTGCACATATCTCCACAAAACAGATTAGCTTTTGTTGCAGAGAGCTCCTGAAGCATACATATCTTGGAGCACACCATAAATGTACCCAGAGACTACTCCACAAACTGTCAAAGACAGGAATATGAAACTCTTGGTGTAGTTAAACTGGTAGAGAAATTAGCAACTCAAACAGAGAAATGACAGAGCCAGGAGCTGAGGACAGCAAATTTAATCATCCTTCACATCACTTAATCTGTTTCCTTTTATCCCTTTTTTCTACCTCATTAAAAAAAAAATGCAGTGAGCTAATCCAATCATCTGTATTTAAAACACACGTAGTAAGGTCTGTAATTGAATTACTGTAGAACTTGCTGTAAAGGTTATAATCATAAGTTTCAGGAGAGCAAAGCAGTGAGGAATCACACTTGCCTCAAACAGAATTTTGCACCCTGAGGATTTCTTGAATATTATAAGAGACATACCAACACAGACTGTATCATTCTTCAATCCTCCCACAGGATTTGCACAACTAGGGTACAAATACATGTACCATGCAGTTTTTCAGCTTTTGTTCAACATGCAAACACTTCCATGTCCATCATCTGCCTTTGTGTGAACTTTCCTACTTTGAAGAAGGATGCTCTTTCAGCAAGTATTTGCTATGCACTGATGAACCCACAGGTGGAAACACTATGACAATTCTTGTCTTAAGAAGCTCACAAGTGACCAGAAGGATGTGAGGAAAAGCTAAAAGAAGCCCAGATTCACCAGGTAGGACAGAGTCAAAGGGGACACAGCAGGACACGTAAACAGACAAAACCTGGGAGGCAAAGTTAACTTGGGCACTGTCAATCAAATAAAACCATGCAAGAGAGGGAAAAAAAAAAAATCATTCGAAGTCATGCCCCCTTTGACAGCCCAATTCACACACACAATAAGTAACCTTTTTGCAGCTGCATTTTGGATGCAACAGGGAATGGGAATCTTAGCAAAGCCAGCAACTAGGCCTGTAGAGATCAAATTCTCATGGCTGCTGGGAAAGGAGGAAGATACGGCACTTTCAACATGTAGAAGAGCAAACTGTATTATGAATTCCTGAGGGTGAGTGCACAGGGGTAAATGAGGACAAAATGGAGAGGGGGGCCAAAATGGTTGCAGGATTAAACAGTTTCTAGGGAAAGTGGACATGAAGTTATCACTGTTGCCTTATCTCTAATATATAAGCAAGCAGTGACTGTCACTATAAAAGAGTCTTCAACAGAGTTAGGAGGTCTTAGTCATTCTTCCCAGTCTGTTCTTACATCAAGACGACCTCACAAGACAAAGGCACTGTGGGGTACAAGTGTATATAAAAAGTTCCTAACACAGAAGGAGAACATTTCATCCAGACCTGCAGCCTGCTGAATCCAAGCCTGGAGCTGGCAAAGGGTGTCCCCGCCACAGCACAGTCTCTACCCCTGTTGTGTTGACAGACACCATGTAGTAGATGGAGTCAATCTTCTTCACTTACAGAGCAACCCCACAGACTGTTCCCAAAGAACAAAAAGCAGGAAACTCACTTAGCTGGCAGCAGGTTTTTTTCTAGCAGTCTGAAGAGCCTAACAGGCTGTCACCCTTATAAGTGAGCTTAGATCAAAATGGGGGCAAATAGATTGAGCATAATATTATGATTGATCAAAAGCAGTAACTTGATGTGGTTTTGGAATACGAATACCACTAGTAGGCCACAGGCCGCATTGGCACTTCTGTTTTATCACAATATCGTCCTACAGATGATCAGAAAGCCTGACCCTGCAAAATACTGGAAAAACAACTGCTACCACAGCTGCAGAGCCAGTGGGAGCTGGATGCTCTCTGAACCTTGTAAGAAGCTGATTACATTGTGCAAATGAATTTATACTAGAAATAAATGAATCTACACTAGAACTAAAACCAAATTCAGAAACTGTAACCAACCACCAGAAGAGTACTGCAAGTAGAATTCCTTTCTGGGAGTTCACTGGGCTCTGCATGCCTAACTCATTTTCAGAACAGTAAAATTTCTTCTTCACTAGTAGTCTCGTAGAATTATGCAAAGATTAATTCAAAAGGAAGATGTTCGCAGCACGATTTGTTCTAACAGCATATTTCTGCCAATGCCTTAGACCATCTATGCTGTATCATCCAGGGAACCTGCAGCCATGGCACAACCCAGAGTCCACCTACTTCTCCAGCCCTTTTTACCATTGTACATTGCAGAAGTAAGCTGCTGCTGATCTAAGCCATCGTATCCTCAGGCCAAAGTGAATTTCAATTTCAAACCCGGTGGGATGACAATAAACAGCTTGCAACACAGCCTGACACACAGGACTAGAGCTCATGCAGATCTCAGCCTCAATTCTCACCCATAAAGCAGCTGTCCACAAACAAACCACTAGAAATCCCTGCTCCAACCAGTGATATTACAAATGTGGTTAAGCCTCATTTACACCAAATGGACAGAGAAAAAGAGCTCAGCAACAAGTCAGCTGGTAGTAGTGAGGAATTCTCTTACCTTCCATAGCATATTTCATATCCTGGGCAAAAAGACTCCACATCACCTCTGCGCTGATCTTCCCAACAGCAAGCTCCTGAGGAAACCTGACAGGACATTTGGGTAAGGCTTTGGCATGTATCAGAGCAAAGGGCTCTTCTTTATTCGTCTCTGAGCTAAACTACAGCCTGAAAAGCTCAACATTAGAGATGCTTCTGTCACCCTAGATAAATGATGAGGTGGAACCTGGAGATCATGGACTGGCCTCTGTGCCATAGATTAAATAACCAGAAAACACTGCTGTTGAGACTGGTTTTAACTCAAAATGCCAGGCCCTGCATGTCTGTCCTAGAAGAAACTCACACAGTAAATCTAGGAATGTGATCTCAATGCCCTTTTGCCTTTTCCCCTTTGGTATCCTTTCTTTTTTTTTTTTTTTTTTGGTGGGTTTTTTTTGTTGTGGTTTTTTTTTTTTTTTAGGACTCCTACACTGAGAAGTGAACACTAATCAGGTGTCCCTGCCATGTTAAATCAATGATCACTAGTGCATAATCCAGTTCTTCGTGTATAATACCTTGTCAGACATCTCCTTCTCTCCTGCACTGTGGGACTGTTGGAGGAGTATCCACCAGTTAAACAGACCGGTTACCAGTTTCAGGTCCTTTCCAATGCTCTGCCAATCCCAGTAATCCCAGTAATCTCCCAGTGCTCCACTGAACACCATGTTCTTAAGTCACAGCATAAGGTGTTGTCACCACGGCACTACTGTGTGCATTAATGTGCATCCCAGAACTTCTCAACATCAGAAAAAACCAAAAGAACTCTCACCCCATTTTCACGTGCCTCCCTGAGTTCAGGATTGTAATAATCAGGGTGTTTGTGCTTGAACGCCATCGTAACTGAACCTTTTGAAACTCTTCCATCCCAATCAAAAAGAGTTATTTATATAGACAGAGACAGATAAGACAGAAAGACAGACAGACAAGATAAGTACTTCTATAAATACACAAGTGACAGAAGAGATAGAAAGCAGTTTAACAAATAAAGCAGAGCACACAGAGACTAGGATTAGCCATACGGGACATGGAAGATTCTTACTGATTCAGGACCGGGGTATAAGAATTCTTGTCCTCTTCTATGATGGAAACTATCAAAGTGATGAGCTTGGGCCAGAAATCCAAGTTCCTGATGCTGGGGCCCTGTTCCTCAGGAGGAAGGTCCTGATTTTTGTTCTGAGAAGGAAGCCATTGGAAAACCAGTGTAAATTCAAAAGGGAAAGAAAAAGCTGCCAATTGTAGATCACCATAAAAACTCCAAACACGAATTACCTGTGGAACTTTTATTCTGAAAAGCTTAAAATTATTAATGTCTGCTGGCAACTTGAGTGATCTAATGCAAAACACAGGAACATGCCCAACCACGATGCTTACAGGTGGCCTCAAACCCTAATAATCCCCATTTTGCCATGCACCATGCCAAGAGCAGGTCAGGATCCAGCAGACCTGCTTAGACATCATTTGCTGTAAGCTTGTTCCAAATGACTATACCCATGTTGATGCATTGTGTGTACACTACTGCAGAGTAGCCAGCAGTACTCTCATGGATTTGAAAACAGTTTGTGTCTAGAGGTAGCTCCTAAAGCAGTGCAGGACACTGGGTGCTAGAAAACAAGATAAAATTTCACTGCTTGAGGTTTATCTATGCTGAAGACAGTTTTCTTGATTAGTCTACATTTGCTCTAATTGGCTTTTGCTCATTCAAAGCTGCATCAAACCTTCCCTTTACAAATAGCTGCTCATGAAATAAAATAGCTGAGGCTGGCAAAAGGAATTGTAATTAGTTAGTGTAAAACAATTATCATCCTCCACTTACTAATTAGTGCTCATTAATTGATTACAACTTTTATTCATTCACAAGATAACAAGTCACATAATTTTGTTTGTGTTGGATTTTTATATCAATTGATATTCTCATTATTATCTTAAGGAATTCAGACACGTGGATTTCTGCCCGCTTATCAGCTACTCACGGGATCTGTCTGGTACTCGCGACTGTACAGCTCATGACAATTGTTGAAAATGTATTCATAGGTGGAGTTGAGGCAAGCTTTTACACAGTCCTTCACTACCTGGCTGGCTCGGGGTGGACTCTGCAGCTCTTGGACCTGGCAAGGAGACAACAGAGAGAGTCAAACAAACAAGAGAGAGTCAAACAGGGAATGAATGAGTCACCAGTCTGGGAAATACCCAGTACTTGGTGTATCTGCTTTCAGCAACTTGTGCTATCAGTGACCTGAAACCATGAACAGATCACTCTCCCCAGCCATAAAACAGCACTGACAACACTTAGGTCCCTGCAGGATCATTTGGAGTATAAAAGAGATTTTGAAGTGCCAAGGAAGATTCCCCAGAATAAATAAATCACGTGTTTGATATGTTCATAATCTGAGACAGGCATACACAATTTCTGCTAAATTTATAGGATTTTGCTATGAAGCCAGGGAGCAATCTTTTCCAACACGGGAAGAATGTGCGACAGACTAGCAAAGCACATTACATCTGATCTGGAAAGTCTTGCTGAAGACCAAACACTTTATGTCTTCAAATGCAAAAACTTTCTTAAGGACATCTTTTACCACAAGCTTTATTGAATTTTAAAGCACACCAGAATCCTCAAGGACATGCCAACCAATATGCCTTCTCCTCTTGCAACAACAACTCTTTTCAGTATTTCATTGTTAAGGTGCTTTAGAAAAACGCTGCAGGGTTACATTAAAGAGAACGGATACATAGGCCTCACCCTGCAAATAAAACTATAACCTGAGACAACTTTGATATTGTCAGTACCTCTGAACTTTTTATAGTATTTCTCCCCATCTCTCCTGTAGCCCCCTTGAGGTACTGGAACGCTGCTATAAGGTCTCCCTGGAGCTTTCTCTTCTCCAGGCTGAATAATCCCACCTCTCGCAGGCTGGACTCATGGGGGAGGTATTCCAGCCCTCTGACCATCTTGCTCCAACAAGCTCGACATCCTTCTTGGATTGGGGGGCCCAGAACTGGACGCAGTACTCCAGGTGGGGTCTCACAAGAAGATATTATCCCATTTCAATATCTTATCCCCCAAGAAATAAATTTAAAAATACTTATTGCATAAAAGATGGTGAAGAGATGATAGTTACTGATAAACGTTGTAGGCAGTTTTATAGCATTAAGAGGCTTTTCCTATTAACAAAAGTAAATTAACTTCCTAAAACCAGACAATTTTTTTTTTCTTCCTTTTTTTTTTTTTAACTGTTTTGTGTCATATTGATGACTGAAGAACCCCAGGGAAAAAACAACTTTCATCTTCATGACACAAAATACAGTGAAGTAAAGATAGAATGTGGATGCTTATTACATGGTCAGCAGATGATCTTCATTTTTGTGAAGTGTCTAAAGCACAATGACATGAAACAATGGTTTGAAAATGGGAAACCAACTCCTGTGGCAAAAACTGCAGGGGCTCCATTCCCATCCCCACCCATAACACTACCTTCATCCTGAAAAAAGTGATGCTGGTCAGTAAATCCACTGTAGACTTCAAGTCCTGCAGCCGCTCACGGCTGCTGGCTGGGAAGTTATTCTGTTGACAAAAAAGGGAAATCCTGTTGGAAAGCACAGTCAGATTGATGCAAGGCTTCAAGTATGTGCTAAATAAGGAAAGTGTCTTGGAAACATTTCCTGCTCAAGAAGCTCGTACCAGTCAAAACAACGCTCAATAAATGGGGCCTTTTTGCTATAGGAGCTTATCTGTTTGCTTAATTAAATAGCTTCTCATATGAATGTAAAGTTTGTGGATGCCAGAAGACTGACAGCTCTTGGCAGCAGGAGGTCTCTCCTTGGCTGTAGAAGGAGCAGGCAGAGAGCAACAGCTGCACCAGCAGCCCTGGCCTCTTGCCTGAGGCTGCTTTTGTGGGCCCTTTTCTTTCTGCACTCACCACTTGGTTTTTGGCTCCTCTTCTGAGACACTAAGAGGTGTGGCATATTAGCAACCTCTCCAGAGAAATCAATTGGACTGAGAAGGGAAAAAAAGAGCACTGTTCCCTGTAAGGAGTCATTGTAACCACTCAGTCCCTTGTAAGATCCAATCTGCCAAGACAAGCATGTATCCTTCAGTGCCTCCTTCGCTCTAATGCATTTATTTTACACTCTGCCCACCACCCCACTGTCCATAGCCATCGCTTCCTCGTCCACTCTCTGGGTTCCACTGAAATGAGAAGTCTCAGTGTCCTTTCCAGATACGATACATATGTGTGCATGCGTGTATATATACATGTAAATGCATATGCTGAATGCAGCAAGCTTTGCTTCTTGCAAGAGGCTGTTCCCTTTCTGTCTACAGGCAATGTGTCTTTTCCTACATTTTTTTCCTGTGTCCTTTTAACAGCATTCATGTTCCTCAGTATGTTCTTACATTCAGGCTGATGTGACTGGTTTTGCTGCAAGTAAAATACAAAAGGCAACCTTCTACTGGAGAGTTTCTTCATATTTGCACATTCCAAAATGATTAGAGACAAAGGTAAAAGGGCAGAGTGGAACAAAATTTCATTTATTACTGAGGACTGGTGGAAAAATATGCTGTCTCTTGACAGTAGCCGAGTATTGCTACTGTTCAGCTAACCACTGCAAGCAGTTTAGTGCTCTTTACAGTCATTTGTAGATGCTCATTCTTCGACAATTCTCCTTTTAAAGTTAAGTTGTCTACACACAGACTCTGGGGCACTCAGGGTATCTACCAAAATCAAAGACTTCCACGAGTCAAGATTTAAACACAAACCATTGGATAGATGTCAGGGACTGAATGCATGTTCTTGATTAGGAATAATAATCAGGAAAAGATGACATTATCTATATTGAAATTCAACCTCCTCTATGCTTATGTTAGCTAGCGACCAACCAACAAAAAGAACAACTGCATGTATACAGAATAACTGCACTTGCTCACAAAACACTTTTCAAAATAATTATTCAGATGGTAACTTGGAGCTACACTTGAGAGGGCTCCACCTCTCTCCTCCTCACCTGCCACCCTGCCCTGGAAGGAACACACATTGGTTTAACACTTCATTTTTCACAAATGCACACTGCTGGTTGTTCATTGTTTTAAGTGTTTACAAATAGCTGGATTAAATTAGGGGACTGGAGGAGATTTAATCTGAGCAATTTAAATTGTAAATTGCCATCTCCTGTCTTGAAAACTAGCACCTTTTTCTTCCAGCACTTAACCTGCTTTTCAGGGGTCTTAAAATAATTACTAAGAGCTCCCAAATTGCTTCAGCCATTTCTCTAAATACACTGTCAATTAGATAACATCTAAATTATTTAAATTACACAAATCTTTCCCAGTACTTTATGTAAGATCTTACTTGTTTGTCCACGGTGTAGTTGCATTAGCCACCAGAAAGAAGCTTTTACTGAAGACCAAGCAAACAAAAAAGGCATCACCACTACAGATTCCTCTTGCTATGTATTGATAATTTTCCCTCTGCTGCTTCATGGATCAGTGATCTCTTTAGACCTTCTCTTACTAGTAATGTAGTTTTAGAATAGCTCTTTACACAACACTCCTTTTATCTTCTTTGCACCTTGCCCCTTGTCCTTGTTGTCTTCCTAATGCGCTTCTCCTCTTAGTCTGCTTGTGTTTCCCTCCTCTAAATGTTTTACTGTGTTTCAGATAAATGCACTAACCAGAAGAGGATCTACTTTTAAATAAATAAATAAAATCAAAGCTCACATTTTGCCATAATTTTGAAATTTTTCAATGGATTAGTCACTAATTAAAATAATATAGCAAGGAATTTAGGGGGGAAAAAAAAAAAAGCTAAGCCACATGATAAGACTATGTTGACTCTGGAGTAGCAAAGAAAAAAACTAGAGGGTTTAAGAAGCCTGAGCAACTGGTGTCAACACTTGAAATTCATCCCTTCCTAATATCGTGAAAGTAAGGGGCATCTCAACCCAAGAGCACATCTTGCAGATTCAGAGTCAAGGAGAGTGATTCGACTTTGCCAAACCTCAAATAACTGACGACAAGCTTGCAGGTCCTCTAAGAGATTTCTGTCTTACTAGAGGAGAACAAGTCTGTTTCCCCTTGGTAGATCATATCTGAAGTAGCTGACAAGAATAATTCACATTAATTAATCCAATCCAACTTGTATTTCAGTGAGAAATTAAGAGACAAGCATCGTTCATAGAATCACAGAATGGTTTGGGTTGGAAGGGACCTTAGAGCTCATCTAGTTCCAACCCCCCTGCCGTGAGCAAGGACACCTCCCACTAGACCAGGTTGCTCAAATCATCCAGCCTGGCCTTGAACACCTCCAGGGATGGGGCATCCACACCTTCCCTGGGCAACCTGTTCCAGCGCCTCACCACCCTCACAGTAAAGAATTTCTTCCTAATATCTCGTCTAAATCTGCCATCTTCCAGTTTAAATCCACCACCCCTTGTCCTGTCCCTATATGCCCTTGTAAAAAGTCCCTCCCCAGCTTTCCTGTAGGCCCTCCCTTGTTCACAATCCTTAAATTATTTCAGGAGTCTTAAGGCAGTTATAATAGAAGAAGAAAACCTGGTTTAACTTCTATCCATGAGGAAAACAAAAACATGTATTCAAGCAACAAGCTTGTTATGACAATTCTGTAAGACCCAGACTACCCAAAAGGTTATCAACGTAAGAGAAATCCAAATGTTTGCCCCTCTGCCACCAGAATGCTTGAAAGGATTCTGTTTATTCCCACTCACCCTGTACATTGAGAGATCAATCCGAAGTGAATTATGAAGCTGGTCCAGAAGCTTCACAAATCGTTCTTTCTGTCAAGCAGAAAACACGAATAAACATCACATATCATCACTGTCCAATCGATGTTCAGAGTTAGCAGCAGGATATCAGGGAATTAGTGTCTGATCTCAGAACAGGAGGAAGCAACATGGATGCATGGTATTGTGCAAACAGTATTTTCTTCTGATTCTTGAATTTACTCATATACTGTAATTATTTCTGAAGTCTGCGTAACATTAGAATTGTCAGAAAAATACTCCATTATCACTCTGAAGTAGAGGCAGAACAAAAACCCCTCTGATTTCGAGTCTGCAATTTGCACCAAACTTATACTTAAGAGAAAGTATTTATTCAGAGATGAATAAAGGAACAGGCAGAAAATGGTCTAATTCAGAGCAATGACACAGCTCCAAGATCTTATCTATTAGTTCAGTGACAAGTATTACAGGCTTCTCATGACTATCTTCTTGATGTCAGGTCTCTCCACTAGATTCTGATTTGGCATCACGAACACACCCTCATTCAATCTATAAATTCTCAGTCTGATGGTAAGCACAAGCTTTTCCAAATACCCTTGTAGCACACTCAACTCCACCATGTTGTATGAAGTGGAGTTATAACGAAGTTCTGAAATGATCAGATCACACAATATATTTTATCAATGGCATCACCATGAAGAGTTTAGTGTTATTTGCTCATTCTACACCATCTGTTCTGCGGTGTAATTTGAACACAAAGAATAAACATCACAATGCATTACACTGATTAATATCTAAACTGTGTGCTGATTATGACAATAAAACCAATGCTTTGTCTAGTTCAGAGGAGGTCCACAGCTACCAGCCACTCACTGATTTAATGTTCCTTAAACAGAACAAGTTATTTATTGAAAGGCAGAGCACTGTAGCCAAATTACAGAAGTCCAATTGTAACATCATCAAATATGCAAACTTACCCCAAAATTGGAGGCTGCAAAGCGGTCCGAAGCAGACACATTTGTGGAGGCAGTGGTGTGTGCATAATAAGCATTGATATTGGCAAGTAAAGTGCTCATCACAGCTGGCACGCCTGGGCACATGTATTTGGAGGAGAGACATGCAAAATGCCTGCAAAAGGACAGTTCTGCAAGTCATTTTTGTCTCTTCTGTGTAGCAGAAGGACTCTACTCCTTTAATAGCCCCTTTACCCTGGCTGGCACCATGAACCAATGAAAGTTATATTTTCTCCCTTTCTGTAAATCTCCAGCACCTCAGAGCTTTTTCAGAAAGATGCCATCTAGACAACAGATATGCTCAAGACAAGATAAATACCTTCACTACAGACATTTCTGGATCATAAAACAGCTTCGCAACTATTTGTTGTCAACAGCTTGTGACTTAGGTGATACCCCGGTCCTGATGCCAATCCTTAGAACCAAGTCTGACACAAGGAAATCTATATAACTTGCTGCCACTTGAGGCAGCCGCAGGTTCTGAGGTGACATGAAACCGCAGCAACTGGAAAGCATTCAAGCACAGGGAGATCACACGCTAGTATTTCTGTGCTGCTCTGATATGTGACTGTTTAGGGCTAACCTTTCCAGCCTGCAGGAAGTATGCGTGCTCATTCGCCTTTTCCCATTTAACTGCTCTCATTAAAGTGCACAGAACCCTCCTGCGGGAAATCTCAAAATTATGCCAGAAGCATCCAGGCTTGTGAAATGATTAAACAATCAAAGAAAATCTGTTAGACATAAGGGGGAAAAAAAAATCAGAGCTTAAGAGCTCTGATATTATGGGACATGGCAAGTAAATTTCATTCCAACAGACAGGAGACTTGGGCCACTTTTAAGCAGTTCTTTTAAGCAGAAATCCTCACTGAACTCCCAAACTAAATTTGGGAACTATTTTCTAAATGTAGCTTTCTCCCTAAGGGACTCATGAAAGATATTAGCTTCTGTGCTAGTTAACCTACAAATGATTATAACCAAAAAAGCTCCAGTGAGAGAATTTCACAGGAATTCACAGGTCAGTATTTCAGACAAACATGATGCCTGAATGTTAATTTGCTTGCTGCATGACACTTATGTACCAACTGGTCATTTAGGCACTCAGTAAAGACAGACATCAAATGACTCTGTTGAGTTTGAAGAAGAGAAGGTGTGAGGAGTGGGGATCTAATTAATGTCTGGACTACCTAGCAGAGGGAGAAGGGTTAGTGAGAAGACCGAGCCAGGCCAAAACCCTTTTAGAGAGACTAACAGATAAGCAGCAATATGAAGCAGTTACAGCACAGAAAATTCAAAACAGGATTTTCCAATTTGGATTTCAACCAGGAATTTCTTCCCTAGAGTAACACAGCCTGAGGACAGAAGGCCAGAAAGGTGGTGGATCTTCCTCCTTGGAAATTTTCAACAAGTGAAAGAAGCCCTGAGCAGTCTGGTCCAACTTCCAAGTTAGCCCTGCTATAAGCAGGGACTACACCTCCAGAAGTACCTTCCAATTCTTTTTCACTTTGGCTTAAATCAATAGACAGAAAAGGTGCTTGCAAGGTGAAATTAAGTACAGATCATAAATCATCCAAGGACCCAGACCCCAAAACTTTCAGCTTCTAAAGTGAAAATATTCACTTTTATCTGCTATATTTAATATTACATTTGAAACCAAAGAGCTCAGCATAGCACTACTAGTCTTTAAGAGGAAGACTGGCTAATCCCAAATCCAAGGAAAAGTATATTGACAAGGAAAACGCTCTTTGAAGATCAAGAACTGCATAAGCCTAGCTCCAAAGAAGACAAATCAGTGGCTCTATTACTCAAACTTCCTACAAATGCCTTCAGCAGCACCTGGCAAATTAGTGACTTCAAAGAACTGTATCAACTGCCACAACAGACATGTAGGACAAACACGTTCACAAAACCTCATCCCTTCTCATGTTATCAGAAATCTTCAGTGGGATCCTTGGCCAATATCTTTTTAACAGAAGAGTGCTCAAATAGAGATTTTTAGACTCTTAAAACAGGAATGGCCCAGCTATCAATAAAATATGGTAATTTACACTATGGAAGTTGGTGCAATTCCTTAGAATTAGTTTTAAAGCTGCTTATACAAACTGCTCAGATAGATGCTCAATGCCAGCACTTTTTCAGACACTAATTTCTAGACTTCGAGGAAACCAGTGATTCAGAGACAAGAAGTGTCTTCCTGCTCAGCATAAGCCCCATAAGGAGCAGCTGTCACTGCCAAGCCTTCCATTACCAACACACTTCATATTCTAGATATTAACAATCACATCCATTAGTTACACTGATTGGCTGCACTAAAGACCACACAGAATGCATCTTACGTCATGGCCTGGTATATTGACTCAATGCCGTAACGCATCGCAAATTCATCCACGATCTCTTGAGCTGTCTCATCAAAATACACTTTCCAGGCATCATCTCCTTTGGCATCAGGGATCTTCACCACTCCATTCCCTTGCACATCTGTGAGATGGTGAAAGAGGTTCTGAAATACAAAACAGGAACGAAATCGTATGTGAGGCTGCTGAAGCCTCAAAGTGAGTTTCATTAAGAGCTTGGAACTGCTGAGAAGAAGGCATTAACACTAATTTCTTTGCTCTCCTCCCTCTTTCTTCCCCCCTACCCCCTATGCATTTCTCTGCTTTTACCCTCTTTACTTCTTGAGTATTCCTAGCTGAATTTTTGCACACATACCTAAAACGTTACCCAACAGACATTGTGAATGCTGCAGAGAAGTCCTTCAACACAGTGAAACCACAGACTAATTAGTTTCCTGAAACCTACACACTTCTGTCCTCATAATGAAATGCCTTAACATGGACAAGCTATTTAAACTAGCTGATGTAACAGCTCTGTATCAGCTTTGTAACTATTATACAGCAGAACAGTCCAAACAGATCCTTTTTTTTCTGAAAAGGATATCCCCAAGTTCACCCCTAACAACTACTAGACACTTGCATTATTATTCAGCATAACCTTTCGCTTTATCTAACATTGTAAAGGCTTTCAGCTATCATTGCTGTGCAGAAATTGCACATTCAGTTCAGTGGGTTTCTCAGTAATCCTCAAATTCAGATCACTTACAGATTCATCAGCCTTTCAGACAGCTGGCTCCCTGTAGTAAGGGACGTAAAAGTCTACTGATCTCATTAGGAGCTAGAATACTCTGCTTTACACTACTGTTTTTCCTGATTAAATTATTCTAGCTGTAAATCATCTTCATTTTATGATGTACAAAAGAAGGAAGGTGATACTTAAAAAGAGATGTATTTACAAGAGAGAAGGGCAGAAAGTGATCATGCATGTTCAGAAGGAAAAAAAAAACAGAAACAGCTTACCAAACAGAAGCCATAATTGAATTAAAAAAAACAATAAATATGTATTGAAGGACAGAACTCAGCCTACTAAAAGATGCCTAATGATGTTCTTCTATGCTTTTTATCTGTTTGTTCCCTAGTAAGGCCATCAGATACCACAGGGCTCATCTACCCCAGCGTCTGGGTAAATATGTTGTTCCTGTAGCTGAACATTCCTCTCTGTAATAATCTGTCCTTCTTTGATAATCTGAATTTGCTTAAACCTTACAGGACTTCCTCATATTCTTGTATGTCAGGTGAAAGGGGTTCTGACCACTCTTGCTAATTCAGGCACTTAGAAACTGACCCTGCCACCTACCTTCTCTTTGATAGACAGACTCTGGGCACCATGCATCTCTCCAAGACAGGGTTATCCCTTTAGTCCTTCTCACAAATCATCTTTGTATTTCTCCCAATTTCTACAGCACTGCCTGCCCAGCTCAGTCCACCCTGAGACAGGTCAGTACCCATAACCATAGCTTATCTTCTTCCTCAACAGTTGTTCACAGCTACACACCAGTGCAGCAGCATAAAAATTTATACCAACAACCTCTGCAACACACAATAGCCAGAGTCAAAGCCCTCCCCAGATCACAATTTACTCATAAAGCATTTTAGTATGCCTTCTCTGAAGACAGGCACAGGTACGGTACATGCTGAAAACATGACTCGAGGAAATTCAGAGGTTTTCTACGTTAAACTCACAGAGGGCTCTGAGTTGGACCAATGCCTTATCTCTGCCTGACAGCAGCACAGCTGTGACGGGGACAGACTGAGCCAGCCAGCTCCCAGCACGAGGGAGACAGCCAAAGGCCTTCTTTGCCTCCCTGACAAATGCGGGTTCATTCCGCGTGTTTCCAGGCCTGCATAGCAGGGAAAAGAAAGCCCATCTAGGGCAAGGAGGAACACTTCAAGGAAATAAAAGTCAGAAAATTTTTTCTTCAATAGAAAGAAGGAACATGGTGATGACTGAGCTGAACCTGCTTCTTACCTCATGAAGGCAAGTGTACTGAATATGATAGGGAGCCACCTTCTCCTCGCCTTTGATCTCCACGCTGATCTGCAGGCGAATAGCCCCGGACACTGCAGACTTATCTGTTCGCTTCTCTAGAAGTAAAAATCATTAGCAATTACTTGCATTGTTCATGTTCAGAGGAGAGCTATCTTCAGGTAACAAACACTGGAAAAGAAACTGCTGGAAACTCAGGCTGAGCTTGTGATCAGAGTCACCATGGAGAAAACTTTCTGACTTTATGACTTAAAAGTACTGAATACTAAGTAGACATCAGCAAAACAACTGCCATGGTGCACCCTCAATATGACACATCTAGCTAGAACTATTTACATTTCTAGACATAGGACAGCCTTTCTGACAGCAAATGTGCTATAGGGTGTGCATTTGTAGATGTGGTCTATCTCGATTTCAGTA